>NC_092091.1:20299571-20599571 GCF_045679555.1 Salvelinus alpinus
CTTGTAGTTGGCCACCAGGTTTGCACACATCTCAGGAGGGATTTTGTCCCACTCCTCTTTGCAGATCTTCTTCAAGTCATTAAGGTATCGAGGCTGACGTTTGGCAACTCGAACCTTCAGCTCCCTCCACAGATTTTCTATGGGATTAAGGTCTGGAGACTGGCTAGGCCACTCCAGGACCTTAATGTGCTTTTTCTTGAGCCACTCCTTTGTTGCCTTGGCCGTGTGTTTTGGGTCATTGTCATGCTGGAATACCCATCCACGACCCATTTTCAATACCCTGGCTGAGGGAAGGAGGTTTTCACCCAAGATTTGACGGTACATGGCCCCGTCCATCGTCCCTTTGATGCGGTGAAGTTGTCCTGTCCCCTTAGCAGAAAAACACCCCCAAAGCATAATGTTTCCACCTCCATGTTTGACGGTGGGGATGGTTTCTTGGGGTCATAGGCAGCATTCCTCCTCCTCTAAACACGGCAAGTTGAGTTGATGCCAAATAACTCCATTTTGGTCTCATCTGACCACAACACGTTCACCCAGTTGTCCTCTGAATCATTCAGATGTTCATTGGCAAACTTCAGACGGGCATGTATATGTGCTTTCTTGAGCAGGGGGACCTTGCGGACGCTGCAGGATTTCAGTCCTTCACGGCGTAGTGTGTTACCAATTGTTTTCTTGGTGACTATGGTCCCAGCTGCCTTGAGATCATTGACAAGATCCTCCTGTGTAGTTCTGGGCTGATTCCTCACCGTTCTCATGATCATTGCAACTCCACGAGGTGCGATCTTGCATGGAGTCCCAGGCCGAGGGAGTTTGACAGTTCTTTTGTGTTTCTTCCATTTGCGAATAATCGCACCAACTGTTGTCACCTTCTCACCAAGCTGCTTGGCAATGGTCTTGTAGCCCATTCCAGCCTTGTGTAGATCTACAATCTTGTCCCTGACATCCTTGGAGAGCCCTTTGGTCTTGGCCATGGTGGAGAGTTTGGAATCTGATTGATTGATTGCTTCTGTGGACAGGTGTCTTTTATACAGGTAGAAAACTGAGATTAGGAGCACTCCCTTTAAGAGTGTGCTCCTAATCTCAGCTCGTTACCTGTATGAAAGACACCTGGGTGCCAGAAATCTTTCTGATTGAGAGGGGGTCAAATACTTATTTCCCTCATTAAAATGCAAATCAATTTATAACATTTTTGACATGCGTTTTTCTGGATATTTTTGTTGTTATTCTGTCTCTCACTGTTCAAATAAACCTACCATTAAAATTATAGACTGATAATTTCTTTGTCAGTGGGCAAACGTACAAAATCAGCAGGGGATCAAATACTTTTTTCCCTCACTGTATGCACAGTGTGTGCAAATGTAGAAGAGTAGGGAGATAAGCCAATAAATAGGCCATAGAGGCGAAATAATGACAATTTAGCATTAACACTGGAGTGATGGATGTGCAGATGATGATGTGCAAGTAGAGATACTGTAGTGCAAAAGAGCAAGAGGGTAAGTAATAATATGGGGGTGAGGTAGTTGGGTGTGCTATTTACAGATTGGCTGTGTACAGGTACAGTGATCGGTAAGCTGCTCTGACAGCTGATGCTTAAAGTTAGAGAGGGAGATATAAGACTCCAGCTTCAGTGATTTTTGCAATTTGTTCCAGTCATTGGCAGCAGAGAGCTGGAAGGAAAGGCGGCCAAAGTAAGTGTTGGCTTTGGGGGTGACCAGTGAAATATACCTGCTGATGCGCGTGCTATGCGGGTGTTGCTATGGTGACCAGTGAGCTGAGATAAGGCGGGGCATTACCTAGCATAGACTTATAGATGACCTGGAGCCAGTGGGTTTGGCGACGAATATGTAGTGAGGGCCAGCCAACGAGAGCGTACAGGTCGCAGTGGTGGATAGTATATGGGGTTTTAGTAACAAAACGGATGGCACTGTGATAGACTACTTCCAATTTGCGGAGTAGAGTGTTGGAGGCGATTTTGTAAATGACATTGCCGAAGTCAAGGATCGGTAGGATAGTCAGTTTTACGAGGGTATGTTTGGCAGCATAAGTGAAGGAGGCTTTGTTGCGAAATAGGAAGCCGATTCTAGATGTAATTTTGGATTGGAGATGCTTAATGTGAGTCTGGAAGGAGAGTTTACAGTCTAACCAGACACCTAGGTATTTGTAGTTGTCCACATATTCTAAGTCAGAACCCGTCCAGAGTAGACATGTATGCACACTGCCTCAGTATAAATGTGACTGGGCTGCTGGGCTGCTCCCACAGCAAGGTCCCTCTAGTTGCCATGCTTGCTCTGTGTAAAGGGTTCAGCAAGGAATGGGTTTGTCCATCTGACTGGATCCATCTCAGCATGTTACTTGCCTACTCTGCTCTGCCCAGCAGCAGTAGAGGAGGACTGTGATAACCCTCTCCTCTCTCACTACCAGTCTCCTCTGACCTGTCTCCCACTGCCATCACCGCTGCATCCTAACTGAAAGGCTCCTACCCCCTGGGGCTGGGCAGGCAGTCACAGGGCAGCTATGAGTGGTTTCATGAAATTATCCGAAGAACTTTAATAACATCATATGCTTCTCATATTTAGTTTGCCTGGAACTGTTAACTGAAAAGTTCTTTACAACCCCAAACCACTTATAGCTGCATTCTCTGATTGTCCCCTCATACAAGCCTACTTCTCTCAAGCCCAATGAAATATGTTTTTTCCCCCACCCTCAGACACAGTTACATCTGCCAGACTTAAGCATACAGCCTATCATGACTGTATTGTACAGAGGGAGTATGGGCTGAAGGGAAGATATTCTGGCTATAGTGTTGCCCTGCCTGCAGCAGTGAAAGAGGCCCCACTCTGGGCCACAAAGGAGTGACTTGTGCCCCTGTCCCTGTCAGGCTCTGGTGTGGACGACGCCGTGGGAGAGGTGTCTATCCACGTGGAGATCTTCACCCACCCCAACACTGGAGAGCACAAGGTCACCGTCAAAGGTCAGTGTCCAGTCAATTCGGTCAGATATTTCATTTTACCATGTCTTAAAAATTGTTGTCAGAAGGTTACTCATACCACAGAAAATGTCTGTTTGGCTTTGTTGGACGGGGTGTGTTAAAACCTTGTTGATAAATTACCTCCCGTATCTATTTATTTTGTCCTCTCCCTCTCTGTCTCAGTGGTAGCAGCCAATGACCTGAGGTGGCAGACCACGGGGGTGTTCCGTCCCTTCGTGGAGATCTACATCATTGGTCCTCATCTAGCTGACAAGAAGAGGAAGTACGCCACCAAGTCCAAGAACAACAGCTACGCCCCCAAATACAACGAAACGTTCACATAGTGAGTACTACAGTCTGGCCTCAGTGGTACAAAGCGTCTGCCGATTTTGGTGGCATCATATTGGAAGTGACCATGTTGAATATGGAAGAGGGAATCCTGTCAGTTTTTCATCTATTTACCTGATCACACTTCTACATTCCAAAGTGGTGGAATCAGTGTCATTGACTCTAAGCTGTGTGTCTCTGTCTTCTCTCCTTGCAGCGCCCTCAGTAACGAGGTGGGCACAGAGTGTTACGAGCTGCAGGTGTGTGTGAAGGACTACTGCTTCGCCCGGGAGGACCGTACCGTGGGCATAGCCGTAATGCAGTTGAAGGACATGTCCTCTAGGGGCAGCGTAGCGTGCTGGCTCCCCCTGGGAAAGAGGGTCCACATGGACGAGACGGGCCTCACCGTCCTCCGCATCCTGTCCCAGCGCAACAACGACGACGTGGCAAAGGAGTTCGTCAAGCTCAAGTCAGATCAGCGCTCTCCCGAGGAGGGCCGAGGATGAGAAGTCTTTATTCGCTCAGCGCCATCTACAGGCTAGGAAGTCTTTATGCGGACTGACTGCAAGCCAAACCACTGCCCTGATTTTCAAGTGTTGGTGAAGCGCAGAGAAACAGTTCTTTACTATAGTACTGTTCATACATCTTATTGAAGAGGACTTGTGATACCATCTACAGGCATTGCCCTGGTTGTCTTGAAAGCACCGATATCTTTATTATGAATATAATGAATCGTCTAATTTTGCATACATATATTCATAAACACAACAAACTCACAAAACAGACCAACTTACTACAACACATTCACACAAAGAGAGTTTAAAGGGATAGTTCGGGATTTGATCTACTTCCCCATAGTCAGATGAACTCGTGGATACCATTTGTATGTCTCTGTGTCCAGTATGAAGGCAACTAGAGGTAGTTTTGCGAGCCAATGCTAAATAGCTTAGCAAAAAGACTTGAATTCCTCGGGTGGAACTAGTCGAGGAGACAGCGCGAAGAGTTCAGGTCTTTGTGCTAACCTAGCACTAACACTAGTTAGAAGTGGCTTACGAAATTACCTCTAACTTCCTTCATACGGGACGCAGAGACATAATGGTGTCCGCTAGTTCATCTGACTCTTACGAAGTAGATAAAGGGCTGCATTGCCAAAATCCTGAACTATCCCTTTAAGTCATAGAGTATATTGTCTTCTTTATCTGTCCCTCTCTCCATTTCTCATAGCATGGGCCATGTCTATTTGTGCTCTTCCAATCACACATTTGAACTAGAATCTGCCAATCTTGACCAGTTCCATGCATAGGTATCTAAATGGTCCTGGAGATCAAGATCTTATAAAGATCTTGAAAGTCTTTCACTTCCTTTATCTAGACTAGACTAGTGCCAATGGATCAATCAATAACGTTATGTCAAGTCAAGCCCCGAGCACAATTTAACAGGACCAACTGTGTACAGCAGACCATCAGGCTTTTAGGCCTCATCCATTCCAAAGAGTAAGGTTTACACAGACTGGTTTATGATAGTGTTTCTATGAGTTTTGAACCTTTTTTAATTCCCCTGTGGAGTTTTCTATAGGAGAGCAGGCTGGACTAAATATAGATTGAAATGTTTATATATATTATATAGAGAGATATTATCGGTCAATTTATGATATATTTAAAGACTATATGAAGACTTTGAACTTGAAAGCGTGTCCCTGTCTGTGTCGGTGTTTATAAGTCTGTTTGTCTACCCTGTTACAGAGCGCACTGCCTGAAACCTTCAAATGCCTTGTCCTGTCAAACCTGTTGTCTGTCTTCAGTACAAAGTGAGAGCAACCTGATGAAGACAAGCCTCGGAGCACTGTGATTCATCAGTGTGTGTGTGTTTGAGAGAAAGAAATGAGTGAGTGTGTGTATATACTGTTTATGTGTGTCATAATATTACACCAGTGACATAATGTAGACACCAGTGTTCCCTGCTTGTGTAAATGTGTTAATCACAGAAAGCCATTGAGAGGAGAGAACACAATACAGTAGAAGAATGCGTATTCTATAGTATATTATGTTTCTTTGAGAATTTCCTAAGTGTCTTTGACTTCGGGGAATGAAAGTAAAACATTTTTGGGAAGGTTTATTGCTCGTTTGATGGGAAAACATTACGTGTGTGAACAGAGCTCCATTCGTTTGCCTTGGAAAACAGCCACCTCCTCTCTCTCCTTCAACCTCTCTGATCGATATGTGTCAGTGTGGAGGAGAGCATTTAGAGACAAAAGACAGAGATGTTTCTTACCGCTTGCGTTGCTATAGCAACCTCTTGTCAAATGATGATGTCAGGCCACACGTGACCCCCACGGTCTCTTTCTTCCCCTCTGCTGGGGCAGGCACACATAACCTAGACATGACCACATTTACCTAAAATGGCCTCTTACCAGGCTGTCTGGTCCTGGTTTTGTGCACACGGGGTCTGGTCACAAGGGCTATAGTACCAGTCCTGCCCACTCCAGTGAGACTTGCCATAGATGGTGACTGAGATAGCTTTGTGGGAACAGGACCAGTGTCTAGGGCTGCGTATGTGAACACTTGCCGTCTTGTTCATGGCGCTCACATTTAGAAGCAGCACATGGAAAGCATGGAAGGCTATTCAGCACAGGGAACCATTGGAGGTGTAGTAGCTCATATTGTGACCATGCTGTATCTAGTGCCATTCTAGGACCTCCACCTGAATCCTTTATTATTGATTAAACTGCCTGGAGGAGGTTGAGGCTGCAGAAGAGGAATGTATGTATTCCTGTGATGTCATGATTGGCTTATATTATGACTGTGATTGTAATGACAGGTCTCTCTGATCTCCTCTTCCCTCTACAGCCCACTGCACTGCCTCCCTTCCCTCTATAGCCCACTGTACTGCCTCCCCTCTATAGCCCACTGTACTGCCTCCCTTCCCTCTATAGCCCACTGTACTGCCTCCCTTCCCTCTATAGCCCACTGTACTGCCCCCCCTCCCTCTACAGCCCACTGTACTGCCTCCCTTCCCTCTATAGCCCACTGTACTGCCTCCCCTCTATAGCCCACTGTACTGCCTCCCTTCCCTCTATAGCCCACTGTACTGCCTCCCTTCCCTCTATAGCCCACTGTACTGCCTCCCTTCCCTCTATAGCCCACTGTACTGCCCCCCTTCCCTCTACAGCCCACTGTACTGCCTCCCTTCCCTCTATAGCCCACTGTACTGCCTCCCCTCTAAAGCCCACTGTACTGCCTCCCTTCCTTCTATAGCCCACTGTACTGCCTCCCCTCTATAGCCCACTGTACTGCCTCCCTTCCCTCTATAGCCCACTGTACTGCCTCCCTTCCCTCTATAACCCACTGTACTGCCTCCCTTTCCTCTATAGCCCACTGTACTGTCCCCCTTCCCTCTACATCCCACTGTACTGCCTCCCTTCCCTCTATAGCCCACTGTACTGCCTCCCTTCCCTCTACAGCCCACTGTACTGCCTCCCTTCCCTCTATAGCCCACTGTACTGCCTCCCTTCCCTCTATAGCCCACTGTACTGCCCCCCTTCCCTCTACAGCCCACTGCACTGCCTCCCTTCCCTCTATAGCCCACTGTACTGCCTCCCTTCCCTCTACAGCCCACTGTACTGCCTCCCTTCCCTCTATAGCCCACTGTACTGCCTCCCTTCCCTCTACGGCCCACTGTACTGCCTCCCTTCCCTCTACAGCCCACTGTACTGCCTCCCTTCCCTCTACAGCCCACTGTACTGCCTCCCTTCCCTCTACAGCCCACTGTACTGCCTCCCTTCCCTCTATAGCCCACTGTACTGCCCCCCTTCCCTCTACGGCCCACTGTACTGCCTCCCTTCCCTCTACAGCCCACTGTACTGCCTCCCTTCCCTCTACAGCCCACTGTACTGCCTCCCTTCCCTCTATAGCCCACTGTACTGCCTCCCTTCCCTCTATAGCCCACTGTACTGCCCCCCTTCCCTCTACAGCCCACTGTACTGCCTCCCTTCCCTCTATAGCCCACTGTACTGCCTCCCTTCCCTCTACAGCCCACTGTACTGCCTCCCTTCCCTCTATAGCCCACTGTACTGCCTCCCTTCCCTCTACGGCACACTGTACTGCCTCCCTTCCCTCTACAGCCCACTGTACTGCCTCCCTTCCCTCTACAGCCCACTGTACTGCCTCCCTTCCCTCCCTTCCCTCTACAGCCCACTGTACTGCCTCCCTTCCCTCTACAGCCCACTGTACTGCCTCCTCTTCCATCTACAGCCCACTGTACTGCCTCCTCTTCCCTCTACAGCCCACTGTACTGCCTCCCTTCCCTCTACAGCCCACTGTACTGCCTCCCTTCCCTCTATGGCCCACTGTACTGCCTCCCTTCCCTCTACAGCCCACTGTACTGCCTCCTCTTCCATCTACAGCCCACTGTACTGCCTCCTCTTCCCTCTACAGCCCACTGTACTGCCCCCTTCCCTCTACAGCCCACTGTACTGCCTCCCTTCCCTCTATGGCCCACTGTACTGCCCCCCTTCCCTCTACAGCCCACTGTACTGCCTCCTCTTCCATCTACAGCCCACTGTACTGCCTCCTCTTCCCTCTACAGCCCACTGTACTGCCTCCTCTTCCCTCTACAGCCCACTGTACTGCCCCCTTCCCTCTACAGCCCACTGTACTGCCCCCCTTCCCTCTACGGCCCACTGTACTGCCTCCCTTCCCTCTACAGCCCACTGTACTGCCTCCCTTCCCTCTACGGCCCACTGTACTGCCTCCCTTCCCTCTACAGCCCACTGTACTGCCTCCTCTTCCCTCTACAGCCCACTGTACTGCCCCCTTCCCTCTACAGCCCACTGTACTGCCTCCCTTCCCTCTACGGCCCACTGTACTGCCCCCCTTCCCTCTACAGCCCACTGTACTGCCTCCTCTTCCATCTACAGCCCACTGTACTGCCTCCTCTTCCCTCTACAGCCCACTGTACTGCCCCCTTCCCTCTACAGCCCACTGTACTGCCTCCCTTCCCTCTACAGCCCACTGTACTGCCCCCTTCCCTCTACAGCCCACTGTACTGCCTCCCTTCCCTCTACAGCCCACTGTACTGACTCCCTTCCCTCTACAGCCCACTGTACTGCCTCCCTTCCCTCTACAGCCCACTGTACTGACTCCCTTCCCTCTACAGCCCACTGTACTGCCTCCCTTCCCTCTACAGCCCACTACACTCCTTCCCCTCCCCTGGGTTTTGGTCCATCTGCCCCAGGTATTTAAACAACAGGATATCAGTGACTCTGTTCAGACTCTCTGCAAGTAGCTGCCCTTACCAATTACAACTTACTCTGATGGTCCAGCCCCGAAAAGCACTTAATATATATCACAGATTTTGATTGTGGTTCGCCTATTTAAACATGTGTACAACTTGAGTCTATCTAATCGGTACAGTTTCTATCTAGATCAGTCGGTTTGGAGCAATCGTATAATGTTTACAATGCAAGTAATTATCAGCACAAAGTGCTTTCGTTGAGTCTTGTAAATGCTGTTTTGAAACGGGTGACAATGGCTAAACATCATGGAGAGCAGTGTCAACAGAATCAGCGTAGAGAGGATCGACAACATACTGGTCATCATGGGTTTGTAAATAGTACTTCTGTACCAGACATATATACACGAGATATATGGAAAATGTATATAGAAATAGTTACACTGAATGAAGTGATAATGCTGCTACTATCTAATGAGACGTTTATAGTCCCTGAATACACAGCCTCACAGACTGCTGTACTGTAACTGTACTAACGTACTGGTATTGCAGCTGTAGCAATGAATGGCACAATATCTTATTTATTGCTGTTGACAATGATACAAGTATATTCGGTCACTGAAACCATTCTCTTTCAGACGTTTAGTGTCTGTGTGTTGAGGTAAAATAGGAAATCGCACCCTTTCAGGTTTGCATGTATGTAGTACAGACAGGTACGAAGGCATGGTACAGACACGCAGGTACTGTCACTGACACGCCCACATAGGTAGACACGTTGGCCGTGTTCAAGAGCATCAATTGACTGATCTACAGATAATAATGAGTAGCTGATTAGGATGGTGATGTAGATCAGTCAGTCTGCAGTCGCCGACTGCAATCTTCGAACACGACCACACAGTGATGCCAGCCCTGTATATAGGAAGCAGTGCATGATGGGAAAAAACATGTATTGCGCCAGCACGCGTTATTTGATGTTATATTTGGCAATTGTCTTCTACATTTATCTTAATATTATTTAAACATTTTCAGAGGTTTGTGAATATATATATATGTACTGCTGATGATGTGTGACTGTTACAAAGTACTCGCATGAGAGGATTTTTTTATACTGAAGATGTTTCTATTTTGTTTTATTCTGGGTGTTCTTATTGGGGGGGGGGGGGGGGGGGGGGGGGGGGGGGGGGGGGGGGGGGGGGGGGGGGGGGGGGGGGGGGGGGGGGGGGGGGTGGGGGGGGGGGGGGTGGGGGGGGGGTGGGGGGTGTGGGGGGGGGGGGGGGGGGGGTGTGTGGGGGGGTGTGGGGGGTGGGGGGGGGGGGGGGGGGGGGTTGCAGCATTGCTGTGTTTCTGCTTCCAATAAAATGTTAGAGAAAATCTCTCATTTTCATAGTGTCCATTTGGATCAGAGTGAGAAACATATTTACACTATTATGTTTACATTGT
The DNA here is from genome assembly GCF_045679555.1 of Salvelinus alpinus. Taxonomy (NCBI): domain Eukaryota; kingdom Metazoa; phylum Chordata; class Actinopteri; order Salmoniformes; family Salmonidae; genus Salvelinus; species Salvelinus alpinus. The sequence goes on from NC_092091.1 coordinate 20,309,536, forward strand.
ATAATTATAATAATGTATTCTTATATCTGGAACATAGTACCAATTTCTAAATTTATTAAGCACACATTTCCAATGTACAAACTTTCACAGTAGAAAAGTGCACATAGGTAGGCATTGAGGTAGGTGGGATGCCTCGAATAAGGAAATGTCTAGTAGCAGACAGGCAGACTGTAATCTTAGTACAGATAAGGAAATGTCTGTGTCAAAAATCAATACTATGAAACAGATAAGAATAAAATCCATATGAGCATTCTACCAGCTCAACAAGAAGAACAGTAATATTCTGCCCGTACATGTGCTACTGAAAGAAGGAGTAATGCCTGATACAAAACAAGACAATTACACACACATTACTCACGTATTACTTTGATTTATTGTATATCCTGCAGAGAAAAGACCTTGTGCAGCAGTACCAAGACTTGTAATCCACAGACCTGTATAACTACTGCTTCCTCTCAGGCCCTTCGCAGGAAACACATCTTAAGGGAGTCTGGGATGTCCAGCTGCTCAGAGCGGACGGTCTGGGGGCGGCAGGTAGGGGAACGTGACAGTGAACACACGCTGTACGTCCATCAGCAACGCTCCTTCAGCAGACCCTGATGGAACAGAGAGGAGATGATGAACGCAACTCAACCACACTACTGGTAACTAGACCACACCACAACCCTAGTGAATTCAGACAGCCTTTTGACATTTTATGACTAGACGTATTTCCATTATTGTTGTATGTGTTACGGTACAGTACCTGCACTGTGCAGATAAAAATTTGTGTCACTCTCACCTCTAGGTCACTGTGAGGGGTGTACAGTGTCAGAATCTTCACAATCTGTGGCACAACAGAGACAGACAGTTAGCTTAGCCCTGCAAGCGTGTGTTCAGTAGGAAGAAACATTCACGAGGTTGGACATAGACATATACTGTATAGAAAGGACACAGTTCTCTAGCAAAGACTATAATGTTCACAGAATAATATTGGTTTTTATTCTATTGAATTAATATCTGCAACACTTTGAACATTTCCCCCTACCAATACCAGCTTAAAAACCACCTGGGCAGTGCAGGTATGAACGAGGGCCTGCGCGTCAGCGTCTTGTCGTCTTGCCCACTTGCAGGAGCTGAGCGGCCTGGATGAGAGGCTCCAACATGGCCACAGCTCCCCCTGCCTGCAGCCCACGGCTCCCCCTGCCTGCAGCCCACAGCTCCCCCTGCCTGCAGCCCACAGCTCCCCCTGCCTGCAGCCCACGGCTCCGCAGCCACTCCTCCAGCAGACTCAAATTATACCTGGCAGAACGCAAGGATGAAACCTTATAGTCTCATCCAACACTTACCTTGTTTAACACTTACCTTTACAAACCAACTCTAGATTATGTTAGATATCTGGTTGCATATCTTTTACTGAAACTTGTTCCTGCGCAGGCCCTGTGTGTGTATACATGCATGTGTGTGTGTGTCTGTCCTCTGACCTTATCTGCAGGCCTCCGGCTCCAGCTACACATGTCCTTGCGCAGCAGCAGGCTGTTGAGGGCAGAGGCAGAGAGGAGATGGGTGAGCTGGCTGAAGGCAAGGCCTGGCGGAACAGGGCCGTGTGGAGAGCACCCAGCTCCCTCAGCACCGCAGCCATACTGGGGGCCACCCCTGTCCCTGGCCCTGTCCCTGGGGTCAGACCCTGCACGCTTCCTAAAGCCCCTCAGCTTCACCCCTGACCCAGACAGTCCTGGGATCATCTCACTCTCCAGTATGGCAGCAACTGTGGATGGAGAGAGAGGGGGGAGGGAGGGAGGTAAGAGGGAGGGCAGGGGGTAAAGGTGAACATGAACTATTAATGTTTACATGTTAATACATAATAGTAAATGTTAATACATAATATGAGCTATTAATGTTTACATGTTAATACTTAATATTAAATGTTAATACATAATATGAGCTATATATATATATATATATATATATACACACACACACACACACACACACACGATTACAGACAAATGTAGATACACACATTCATCAGAACATATAGCAATTATGAATACACCTACCCTCCTGAGCCTTACCCTGCTTCAGTAAGCGAGTGCTCAGATCCTTCTTCTCTTTCCCCAAAGAGTCCCTCTCTACCTGCAGGGCATGGCCTTCACCTACTGTAAACAGAGAAAAAGGAGAGTGACAGTGACCTTAAATACCACTACTCTGCAGAAAACCATGTTCCTGATCCATTAGGATCAACAATATCTACCTGTGTGAGTCGTAGAATCTCCTGGGCTGCTCTCTCCTCTGCCCCCATCTTATCTATCTCCGTCTTTGTGACGGAGGGGCTGGGATGGGACTGCTGGGCCTGGAGCTGTGTCTCTAGCTGGTTCTCCAGTTTAACTAGCGCCCCCCCACAGGGCGGGGCCTTCACCTACTGTAAACAGAGAAAAAGGAGAGTGACAGTGACCTTAAATACCACTACTCTGCAGAAAACAGAGCTGTGGGCCTTACGCTCCGCCTGGAGGGTCTCTCTCAGAGCACTGCTATCTCTGATCTGAAGACACACACATAAACACACACACATTTTCACTTCTGTATTATTCATTTTGCACATTTATTTTTTTCACCCTGGATGTACCAAAACCTCGAAATTCACCAGCACACTACAAACACCTGGTCTCATATACCTATCCAAAACCACCCCAGTCCAATGTCTTCTAAAGCCCCCTCACCATCTCCTTCCTAGGCTTCTCCACCCTTCTACACATCCACCAATGCACCATCCCATCCCCTTTCTCACCACCCACCATAACCCTGGCAGCTCACCTCCTGGTCGGCCCTGAGCTGCAGCTGCGTCCTTTTGACCGCCATGCCCTTGTTGAGTTCTCTGAACTTCTCCACCGAGCGGTCCTCTGCCTTCAGCTTCACCAGCTCCCTCCTGGCTGCTCGCCGCCTCACACAGCACTGCATCAGCACCATGTATGCCCTTACCTGCCTGTACGCCTGCCGGGCCAGCCAGCCATGCACTGCAGTAACACCACTGCCCGCTCTGCCACCAGCTGGGGAAGGGGAGGATAGAAGAGACGCATTATATTATCGCAAACAGAACCTGCCAGGGTTTTGGATGCGAACTAAAGGATTACAGTTGTGATAAAGTAGTAAGTAAGGACAGTCTAGAATCTGGATCAGATGTTACTAAGGAGAAAATCCTGGGTCCTGTCCTGCCTTATCTCTGGAGGTTTAGGCCTGGTATTAAATATATAAAATCCATTTTATATTTAAGCCGTAAATAAAAACATTTGATTTATTGCTAGATAGATTGTGAGGCCTTCGTGCCAGTGTTTCCTCACCAGTCTGTATTAGCATCGTGCAAGCGTGCCCCTGGTGAAGGTCTGGATGATGCCGGTGGCCTCGCGGATCATCAGGAAGATCGGTCTTCTGGATGACCAGTGCTGCCTTGGTGTAGTGCAGTGACTACACCACACAAGGTCTGGATGATGCCGGTGCAGTGACTACACCACACAAGGTCTGGATGATGCCGGTGCAGTGACTACACCACACAGAGCACTACAGTAGGTTGAATTGCTGGACAAATGTAGGTGCCCATACTGCTGAGACACATTGTACTATATGGCAGTACGAGTACACAGTCAAATAACATTGATGTGTTATCGTGCCACACAGTCAGTTATTCTGCTCTCACCGCCTGGCCAGGGCTCCTCTGGTGTGTCTCTGGATGGTGAGTGTTGCCCAAGTGGGTCTTGATGTATCTCCTGTGGCCCAGCCAGCCTCTGACCCAGCTCTGGATGATTATCCCCACAGCCCTCAGCCTCTATGCCCTCAGCCTCTATGCCCTCAGCCTCTACGCCCTCAGCCTCTCCAGCAGAGCTACCTGCCCCGTCCAGAAGAACACTCTGGTCTTTACAAAGCAGTACTGCTCCGGGTCTGGGATGATCTCTAGCAGGGCCCGCTGGCACGACGCCTGAATCTGTTACTAGGTCTGAACCCCACAGAACAACAAGGATGACAAGCAATACAGACATTATATGGTAGCAAGAAAACAAATACATTGTCAACTGAAAAAAAAATGGAATTAAGATACATTTCAATAATAAGTGTAGATACTGGCTGTATTGTTGCCTGGCCAGAGCAGGGGGAGACAGTACCTGGAAGCCCACAGTTTGTGATCCCTGTGAAATATCTTTCCAGGGCCAGAGCACAGACTGCAGTTGGGCAGAGAGGACTTCCCACCTAACAGGGACAGAGTGCCCCCTGCTGGCACCTGCTGGAAGAGCTCAGCCACCAACTCACACTGACAGAGACAGACAATCACAATCAGTTTATTTGCCCAGTCCATTTACAGAAACCCGGGATTGACTTAGTGAATAGATGCTACCAGCAATAGACAATGTACAGACACAAGGTTAACAGAGAGGGTTACAGTGGGTTAAAAATGCTTCCTCTCTTTGTCTACTGTCCTTCATTTCACTCTAGGATGAGATCCAATATTTCACCACAAACTGACAAAAGTGGACAGCTGAGAGCTGGTTCCTCAGTAAAGCCTCCCTCAAAATGACAAGAGGACACCTCTTATTGAGATGCACTCAAATACTTACAGTAGGACAAAGAGGTTGCAACAATGAGCCAAGAGTGTTGACAAGGGGAAAGCTGTAGATCATCCCTACACTCTTAGAAAAAAGGTTTTCAAAAGGGTTCTTCAACTGTCCTCATAGGAGAACCCTTTTTGGTTCCAGGTAGAACCCTTTTGGGAACCCTTTTGAGGTTCTAGACAGCACCTTTTTTTCCCTAAGAGTGTTCATGCAGTCCTACAATGCGTTTAAGTGAAAAGATACAGCATGGATATACAGTACCAGTCAAAAGTTTGGACACCTACTCATGCAAGTTTTTTTATTAACTTTTTTTTTTTTTTTTTTTTTTACTATTTTCTATATTGTAGAAACCAGCTTCACCTTGAATGCTTTGCCAAAAGTCTTGAAGGAGTTCCCACATATGCTGAGCTCTTGTTGGCTGCTTTTCCTTCATTCTGCGGTCAAACTCTGGCCTCCCGAGTGGCGCAGCGGTCTAAGGCACTGCATCTCAGTGCAAGAGGTATCACTACAGTCCCAAGTTCAAATCCAGGCTCTATCACAACCAGCCGTGATTGGGAGTTCCATAGGGCTGTGCACACTTGGCCCAGCGTCGTCCGGGTTTGGCCGGGGTAGGCTGTCATTGTAAATAAGAAGTTGTTCTTAACTGACTTGCCTGGTTAAATAAATAAAAATAAACTCATCCCAAACTCATTGGGTGATTGTGGAGGCCAGGTCATCTGATGCAGCCCTCCATCACTCTCCTTCTTGGTCAAATAGCCAGTACAAATCAAATCAAATCGTGCCGAATACAACAGGTTACAGTGAAATGCTTACTTACAAGCCCTTAAACAATGGTGGTTTTTTTTGTTTTTTTAAGTGTTCAAGTATTTACTAAAATAAACTGAAGTAAAAAATAAATAAAAATAAGAAAAAGAAAAATAACAAATAATTAAGGAGCAACAATAAAAGAACAGTAACGAGGCTATATACAGGGGGTACCGGTACAGAGTCAATGTGCGGGAGTAAAGGTTAGTCGAGGTAATTGAGGTAATATGTACATCTAGGTAGAGGTAAAGTGACTATGCATAGATAATAGACAGAGAGTAGCAGCGTAAAAATAGGGGTGGGGGGGACAATGCAAATAGTCCGGGTAGACATTTGATTAGCTGTTCAGGAGTCTTATACCTTGGGGTAGAAGCTGGTAAGAAGCCTTTTGGACCTAGACTTGGCACTCCGGTACCGCTTTCCGTGCGGTAGCAGAGAGAACAGTCTACGACTAGGGTGGCTGGAGTCTTTGGCAATTTTTTGGCCCTTCCTCTGATACTGCCTGGTATAGAGGTCCTGGATGGCAGGAAGTTTGGCCCCAGGGATGTACTGGACCATACGCACTACCCTCTGTAGTACCTTGCAGTCGGAGGCCGAGCAGTTGCCATACCAGGTGGTGATGCAACCAGTCAGGATGCTCTCAATGGTGCAGCTGTAGAGCTTTTTGAGGGTTTGAGGATGCATGCCAAGTCTCCCGAGGGGGAAGAGGCGTTATCGTGCCGTCTTCACCACTGTCTTGGTATGTTTGGACCATGATAGTTTGTTGTTGATGTGGACACCAAGGAACTTGAAGCTCTCAACCTGCTCCACTACAGCCCCGTCGATGAGAATGGGGGCGTGCTCGGTCCTCCTTTTCCTGTAGCCCAGCGAAGTGCAGGATGATGAAGTCAGTGATGGACATGCGAGGTTTGCAGAAGTGTGGGTCATTACTCTGATGCTGATCATACAGCTTCCTAGCCCAGCTCTCCTCTGAACCTTTAGGCATCTGATCAAGGAAACAGACACCATGGGGGTAAGGTTTTTCTGGATCAACATACATTTGAGAAATCTTTTGCTTTTTATATAAATACTTTGAAGTTTGACTTTTAATAGAGCAATACTTTTTCTGGCAGGACTTGGTTTTTTGGACTTAAGACAACAGTATATTTTTCAAATCCACCACAAAGTATTCTTGGCTTGCCAGTGCAAACAGTGATGATTCAGTATTATATCCTGACTACATTATTCATTGTATTTCAAGCTGGTTTGGACACATTAACAGACACAACACAATGTGGTCTCGATTGAAACCAGGACTGTAACTGAGTGACCCTGCACTCCTCATCCAGCAGGTCGAGCTGTCCCTCGATGAGAGCGATGAGCGGCTGGATGTCACTGAACTCTATCCTGCTCCACGGCAGCTCCTCACGGACATACTCCTCCTGCTCCAACTGGAACACATGCTAGGGAGAGGAGAGAAGGAGACCAAGGGTTACTGAGGGGACATGAGGACAACGAGTTCATGGAAACAGACAGACATTCATATTTATGCGCATGCTTGCAGGTTCACACACAACACTTGGTGACTCACCCTGTTGAATTGCTGCTGCAGTTTCTCATTGCCATAATTTATACAGAACTGTACAAAACTGTTCCTTTCAAAGTTCTCAAACCTGCCAAAGAGAAATGGACAAAGAGGGGAATATGTTAATACCATGTTGTTACTACAGTAATTAGTGTCACTACACAGGTATAAGACCAACCTAAAGTCAAGTGTTACTCCCTGTCCTTACTACTCGGCTATTGATGTCCAGCACCCCAATAAATGACTAGGCCTGATCCCTCTGGGCAAGGAGGGCTGTGGTGAGTCCAGGTGAACACCTGACCTTACACATGCTTGGCCAGGGCGTCCCGGGCCTCCAGGGCCTGCTGACCGGGCATGGGCTTGACCAGCATGTCTCCCACTACTACCAGCCTGCGTTAGCACAGCCAGTGGGTCACCCCCAGCAGCTTGGAGAACACAGCCAGGGAACGCTCCTCCCACTGATTATGGGATATTTGAGAGAATTTTGTGAGTTTCAGGGAAATAATGTGGAAAAAGTTAAGAAAATAATACAATGTAACTTCGATCACCAGCTCTCCCATTGGCCTGGATGTTGACATTGCCAAGGTGCAGAACAGCTGCCAGAATCCTGAAGAGCTCCATCTGCTGGTCAGGAGGCCCACCTGTAGGAGCACACATAGCAGCATGATCATACTGGATGGGACTATATGCAGAGTAAACATGTTAGCATAGATATGTGTATTGTGTAATATAGATGCTGTAAACCCAGTATAGTGAATGCATTGCGAGTGTGCTACAGATCTACTACATCATCAGTGCCTAGGATCTGCATGGAATCAGCACCACCTACAGAGATACACATCAAAACACTTACATAATGAACCCTTTCTGAAAAACACTGCTAGACCCATTGATGTTCATGTCTTCCCTGTTATTGTTGTAATAGGTTAATGAATTCTATGCAGTATCACCCAGTTTGAGGACTCTCATCTCTGGCAGGTCTCTGGAGGCACACAGCTGGTAGAAGATGTTGTAGTTCCTCTCCTGTGATGCATGGAAGACGACTCGAGACTTCTCCAGCAGGTACGTCCTCACGTTGGCCCCAATGATATCTCCCTTCCACCCAAAGCCTATCTCAATGTACTTCACAAACCAGCTACTGTTGTCGTTGCAGGTAGTCTTAGAATTCCCAATAGACTAAAGAGTAAAGGAGATAATCATAATTACAATAGATTACATAATTTTTGTTATTACCTTTACAACTGAATACTGCCACAATACAGTACACATTTTTCATATGCTTTTTCCAAAATTACACTCTTCAAAAAATAAAACCTTGAACAGCTTTACAGGTTAAACTTTTACTGCAGTGGGCTAAATCAGGGTCATGCAGAGGGTATTTTGGTAGTCTTAAACAAATCTACTTTGGAACAAAAGTATACACTTCACACACATGGTTATGGGCTTAAAAGAAGAAGACACCTGTACCATGTCAGATATAGAGTTGACATGTATTCAATTTTGAGTTTTCATCCCAATATTATACTTTAGAGTATATACATCACATAAGACTGTAATATAACAAAACGGCTTCACAAAGAAACACCAGATTTTTGGTGTTTACATTTTTTAAAATATTAATTATGAAAAATATTAATAGTACTGTATTCCACCCATGAGGGCATATAAGGTCATTTGATTGCAGGAAAGCAGAATTCATCCACACATTCCCACATATGTACCTCCATGATGGGGTTGGAGGCCAGTACTCTCTCCTCCACACTGGTCTGCTGGGCTGCTCCGCCCACCATGGCAAAGTAACGCATGGTGAACTTAGCAGAGACCGTTTTCCCTGCTCCAGACTCCCCACTGATTATAATGGACTGGTTCTTATCCTCCCTGCTCACAGAGACAACTACACACTCAATAACCATTCCTATTTCCAGAACCATTTGTCACACAGGGTGGAGAGACTCGATCAAAGGCTCTCTTGTTTTCAGACTCAAGAACATCCATAAGTCACTCACATTTTACCTGTAGATCTTTACAAACAACAGCAAACCTCGCCCAAACCCCCAAAAAGCAGGCAAGGGCATATAAAATGGAGGCCAAGGAAGGTGACCCCTGGCTATTGACCTTTAACCCCTGACCTAGTCATGGTGCGGTAGGCCTCTTCTGCCACAAAGAAGATGTGAGGCTCCATGTCAGCCATGTCCTGCCCGCTCCATAGATGGGCAGCTGGTCATACGGGTTGAGAGCCACTAACACAATACCTGGAATGAACGGTTGGTGAAAATTACAGTGTTATTGGTAGAATGAAAGGTCCTGTAGGAATACAACATATTTTTTTCCCTCTATGACCTTTTATACACAAAATATCAAGGACACCTTCCCTCAGAAAGGCCTCAATTCGTCGGGGCATGAACTCCACAAGGTGTCGAAAGCATTCCACAGGGATGCTGGCCCATGTTGATTCCAATGTTTCCCACAGTTGTGTCGCGTTGGCTGGATGTCCACTGGGTGGTGGACCATTCTTGATACACACGGAGAAACTGTTGAGCGTAAAAAACCCAGCAGCGTTGCGGTTCTTGACACAAACTGGTAGTCCTGGCACCTACTACCATACCCCGTTCAAAGGCACAAAAATATTTTGTGTTGCCCATTCACACTCTGAATGGCACATATAACGTCGAGACAGCCAACAACGACGAGATAGCCTAAAGGGAGGAGGTGAGGGCTCTCGGAGTGTGGTGTCAGGAAAATAACCTCTCACTCAACGTCAACAAAACAAAGGAGATGATTGTGAACTTCAGGAAACGGCAGATGGAGCACTCCCCTATCCACATCGACGGGACAGCAGTGGAGAAGGTGGAAAGTTTAAAGTTCCTCGGCGTACACATCACAGACAAACTGAAATGGTCAACCCACACAAACAGTGTGGTGAAGAAGACGCAACAGCGCTTCTTCAAACTCAGGAGTCTGAAGAATTTTTTTAGGCTTGTCACCTAAAACCCTCACAACATTTTACAGATGCACAATTGATAGCATCCTGTCAGGCTGTATCACCGCCTGGTACGGCAACTGCACCACCCTCAACCGCAGGGCACTCCAGAGGGTGGTGCGGTCTGCACAACGCATCACCGGGGGCAAACTACCTGCCCTCCAGGACACCTACACCACCCAATGTCACAGGAAGGCCAAAAAGATCATCAAGGACAACAACCACCCAAGCCACGGCCTGTTCACCCCGCTTCCATCCAGAAGGTGATGTCAGTACAGGTGCATCAACGCTGGGACCGAGACTGAAAACAGCTTCTATCTCGAGGCCATCAGACTGTTAAACAGCCATCACTAGCACAGAGAGGCTGCTGCCTACATACAGACTTGAAATCAGTGGCCACTTTAATAATTGGAAAGGCATTTTCATCTACACAGATTGAAGTGGATTTAACAAGTGACATCAGTCTATGTCATGGAAAGAGCAGGTGTTCCTAATGTTTTGTACACTCAGTGTACATTGAAATTGCTCCAATTAACTTAACACTTAGTAAAGATGGCATTATGATGTCATGACCATAAAAGCAGGAGCACACAGGAGCTGCATCTGTCCTATGGCCAAACAGAATCTGAAGACCCACACCCACACCCCCTCTCTCTCTCACTTTCTCCTTCAACCTATTCCTACCATTCCTCTCTCACTATGTCCCTCCATCACACTCAGGTTGTGAAGAACAGCAGGCTCTTGTAGGAAGCTGAGAGCAGTGAGGTCATTCTCCCCCTCCAGAATATCAGGGTTCCCCAGAGGGAGGCACCACTGGGTACTGCACATCCTAGAGAGAGGGGTGGATGAGGGTGGCACATGAAATATTTGACATTAGCAGATGCTTATCACAGGAGGCTGGTGAGGGGAGGACAGCTCATAATAATGTGCGGAATGGAGTGGTATCAAACACGTGTGAGATACCATTAATTCATTCCAGCCATTACCATGAGCCCGTCCTCCACAATTAAGGTGCCACCAGCCACCTGCGACGCTTATCAAGATCGACTAACAACACATCTACAGTACAGTACAGTATAGATGTTGACTGTGCGTGTGCGTGTGCTGATCTGCAGAAGTACATTCTTGTCTCCAGGGTTGTAGTCCTTGAGGAGCTTGGCTGATACCCACACTGCCTCTGGGTCAGGCACCCACACACGAGCACCCTGTTACAGAAATACACATTATCACAAACATTGAGCTTATTGAATAAGAGGACACCTAGTGAAGAAGTGAGCGTGCATTGAGGGGGATTTCCTATACTAATGTTTACACTAGGTGGACAGACCTAACAGCCAGTGGTCCAACACACAGCTGCAGAGTAGAAATTGGAGAGGATAATTTTACATCACACAGGACACTATCAACTCTACAGTCTGTTATTACTCTATGTGCCTTTCCCTGTTACTCTGCCAGGTGCCACCCGAGCAAGACATTTGTCGGCCTTTGTCCGTTCTCAAAATGAGAATACTGGAAGAGATGGAGTCACGACACTCTCGAAAAATAGGATTTTGATTGTATTTTCATGTGTATTGTTGTGCTAAACATAGATCATCTGGAAAGAGACATTGGTCTCAGCATTGACTCCCTGTCAAAATAAAAAGGTAAAAAATACGAAAATAAATACATCCCAAAAATTCAAAAATATAGATGTTTTATTTTCTGCATCATGATGCCTAAAAGTTCATTGTGCAGACAAATGCGTAAATTAAAGGTGAAAAACAGAGCACAAATGTTTCGGCATCAAGCCATCATCAGTATTGGATTTATTCCTATTTTTCAACAGTCTGCAAGGTCTCTCTCATCTTTCAACAACACTGACACTGTGACCTACCTCTGCTATACAGTCTCTCTGAACATTAGCCTACCTCTGCTATAGTCTCTCTGTACAGTAACCTACCTCTGCTATACAGTCTCTCTAAACGGTAGCCTACCTCTGCTATACAGTCTCTCTGAACAGTAGCCTATCTCTGCTATACAGTCTCTCTGAACAGTATCCTACCTCTGCTATACAGTCTCTCTGAAGAGTAGCCTACCTCTGCTATAGTCTCTCTGAACGGTAGCCTACCTATGTTATACAGTCTCTCTGAACAGTAGCCTACCTCTGCTATACAGTCTCTACATTCTCCCATTAGCATAAAACACTCTTAAATGCAGTAAAAAATAAATGTCTGTCATCCCTTTCTCTCAGCTCGGATTACTCATCTTTTCAATCATCCCAGCTATCCTCGTATTGACAACCTCTTGGCACAAGATCCTGTGCACCACATACAATGTGGATCATTGCCAATCCGTTGAGCATGAGCTTATACAGCAGTTATGTGCCTTTCTATCACGATATTGACATGTCATGACATGTAGGCCAACATACATTAGCTGATCCAAACTGACTCCCAGTAATGGACAGAAATGTCCAACATGTCTTTGAAACTTCACATATGCGCACAGAAATCAATAACAATGCACTAACAGGGTTGGGTTTCACAATGACAACATGATATCAAATCAATTTCTACCAAGAACACATCAGTGAAAGCAAACTGTCAATAAATTAAGTCCACTCAGCTACAGTCAGATATGCCTGATCAAACACTTACCTTGGTGTACAACTCAATAGTTCCAATCATAATCGTTTTTTTGCTTTCTCAGACATGAAGCCTCTGCCTGCAAAGGCCCTGACCATGTCCAGAGTAGATAGACTCCTAAGTTACTCCAACAGGCAGAGGTCTAAAAAAGTGTGTGTCCTCTTCCCCTATCATGTGTCCAAGGACTGGTCTGACAGGCTGAAATGAAAACCTCAGAGCAGCCAGGTTAACTGTTCATCTCAAGGAGGTGATTGAGATGGAAGGATTTACAAGCACTTTCTCTTCTATGGTCTCATTCACAGCAGCAGTTAACCCTGAGCTATGGAGGCCTTCTGTCAGCACTGCTGGAACACCTGTAGTATTCAAATGATACAAAAGACATTGGAGTATCAAGTATGTCATCAATATATATAGACATTAAACCAAAAACTGACAAAGAAACTGTACTACTGTTGAAATACAGATCCATTTTATTCAGTAACACAATCCAATTCAGTTCAGCAGTCAGCCTGCTGATGTGGGATAGGGATCTCATTGAGCTTGACATTTCATACATACATCAAACTTTGAGAAATGTAGGTAAATGTTCAAAGCGCAATTCATTTTCTCAACACTGAGAATCTTCACCTTTATTCAAACAAAATATGATTAGCTTACTGTCTGGCACCCAGTGAACGAGATAACAAGGAGGCAGCATGTGTTGTGGTGGCATTGACACATTATTGGAAACATGTAAAAACATGTTGACTGAAGTCATGGCCATGGGAAAAATGTGCATTGGCTAGAAACACCAACGTTAAACCAACAACTTCAGTGAGTCCTATACAGGGAGTTTTAAAAAGTAATAAAATCTACAACATGTAGCAGAGGGTCCATGTGACTTATACACAACTGTTGTACCCATTATAACTAAGTACAGTATGGCCTGACTCATAACCGTTGTACCCATTATAACTAAGTACAGTATGGCCTGACTCATAATTGTTGTACCCATTATAACTAAGTACAGTATGGCCTGACTCATAACCGTTGTACCCATTATAACTAAGTACAGTATGGCCTGACTCATAACCGTTGTACCCATTATAACTAAGTACAGTATGGCCTGACTCATAACCATTGTACCCATTATAACTAAGTACAGTATGGCCTGACTCATAAGTACTGGTTAAGGGGTTTATATGGACTTACTTACAACAATAAGGATATTTTCTTGAGAACATGATCCAATGATTTTTCACTAAGACTCTCTCCTGTGACTAACACAAGCCTTTGAATTTAGAGTGCATAATTGACATGTTAGTCATTTAGCAGACACTCTTATCCAGAGCAACTAGGGTTAAGTGCCTTGCTCAAGGGCACATGGAAAGATTTTTCATTGGCTCAGGGATTTGAACCAGTGACCTTTCGGTTACTGGCCCAACGCCCTTAACCCCTAGGCTACCTGCCGCAGTATCATCATTTAGGCAAGTATCTTGTTCCCTCTCACCAAAGCCTCTCTCACATAGCCCTATAAAATAAGCCAAAGTACCTTTAAAATATGGTCCATCTATCCCCATGGAGTGCATTAGAAACCCAGAAAGAAAAACCCATGGAAAAAACAGAATTCACTTCTAATTCAAAATATCCCAATTAATTTAAAACATGTTTTGGGGTGGGTTAACAATGACATGATCGTCACAATATATAACTCACATTCAGCAAATACATAAAATGTCTTACAAAAAAAAAAGACTACATCATTGAACACTGAATTCATCATACTGTACGAAACCGATCTCTTTCACTCTGCCCTGCCAACATTGTATTTGATGCTATCTTAAAAAAAAAAGCTAATTTAGCTACTAATCCATTTGATTCAGAATTCCTGAGTCCAAGTACTTTCATAGGGCTGGAGCCAGAAGAGGCTAAACAGTGGGCGAGGTGGACAGTAGGTAGGCAAAGCTTCAGAGGGGTAGCACGTGGAAGGGGATGGGCAGAAAGTGGGCAGTTCTTTTGGTTGGATTGGTACAGGGTTCCAGGTTTCATTGTCATTTGACAAGGAGTTGAAAAACCCATCCAGACTACTATATAACTCCCCATCTCCCTGGAAGAGAGGATGAAGACAGACGTTTGTTGAAATAGCTAAACAAATACAGATGGTAAATCAAATTATAAATGTGTCATATCATATCCCTTGGGTGGCATGATTTGCAGCTCTGAATTTAAAATACTGACATCTGTTGAGAAACTGGGGGGAGCCCATAAATGCTGTAAAAGCCTGAACAACCCTCTCATTTAACAAATAAAATGCAATTGTGTACAGGTGTAGACCTACAGTGAAATGTTTACTTCCCAACAATGCAGAGATAAAAGTTGAGGAATAAATACACAATGAGTTACGGTAACTTGGCTATATACACGAGGTTCCAGTACCGAGTCGATGTGCAGGGGTATGAGGTAATGGCAGTAGATATGTACATATAGGTATAGGTAAAGTGACTAGGCAACAGGATAGATAATAAACAGTAGCAGCAGCAACGTATGTACTTTCAACAACAGGAGGCTGGCCGTCTGCGCACTTTAAAGGTCCTTTAAACCAAATAGTGTCCGTTCTCAAAATGAGAATACTGGAAGAGATGGAGACCCGACACTCTCGAAAAATAGGATTTTGATTGTATTTTCATGTGTATTGTTGTGCTAAACATAGATCTGGAAAGAGACCTTGGTCTCAGCATTGACTCCCTGTCAAAATAAAAAGGTAAAAAATAAGATAAAGAAATACATCCAAAAAATGCAAAAATATAGATAATGATGCCTAAAAGTTCATTGTGCAGAAAAATGCGTAAATTAAAGGTGAAAAACAAAGCACAAATGTTTCGGCATCAAGCCATCATCAGTATTGGATTTATTCCTATTTTTCAACAGTCTGCAAGGTCTCTCTCATCTTTCAACAACACTGACACTGTGACCTACCTCTGCTATACAGTCTCTCTGAACATTAGCCTACCTCTGCTATACAGTCTCTCTGTACAGTAACCTACGTCTGCTATACAGTCTCTCTGTACAGTAACCTACGTCTGCTATACAGTCTCTCTGTACAGTAACCTACGTCTGCTATACAGTCTCTCTGTACAGTAACCTACCTCTGCTATACAGTCTCTCTGAACGGTAGCCTACCTCTGCTATACAGTCTCTCTGAACGGTAGCCTACCTCTGCTATAAAGTCTCTCTGAACAGTAGCCTACCTCTGCTATAGTCTCTCTGAACAGTAGCCTACCTCTGCTATAGTCTCTCTGAACAGTAGCCTACCTCTGCTATAAAGTCTCTCTGAACGGTAGCCTACCTCTGCTATAGTCTCTCTGAACAGTAGCCTACCTCTGCTATAAAGTCTCTCTGAACGGTAGCCTACCTCTGCTATAAAGTCTCTCTGAACGGTAGCCTACCTCTGCTATAAAGTCTCTCTGAACGGTAGCCTACCTCTGCTATAAAGTCTCTCTGAACAGTGGCCTACCTCTGCTATAAAGTCTCTCTGAACAGTAGCCTACCTCTCCTATACAGTCTCTCTGAACGGTAACCTAACTCTGCTATAAAGTCTCTCTGAACGGTAGCCTACCTCTGCTATAAAGTCTCTCTGAACAGTAGCCTACCTATGCTATAAAGTCTCTCTGAACGGTAGTCTACCTCTCCTATACAGTCTCTCTGAACAGTAGCCTACCTCTGCTATAAAGTCTCTCTGAACAGTAGCCTACCTCTGCTATACAGTCTCTCTGAATGGTAGCCTACCTCTGCTATACAGTCTCTCTGAACAGTAGCCTACCTCTGCTATACAGTCTCTCTGTACAGTAGCCTACCTCTGCTATACAGTCTCTCTGAACAGTAGTCTACCTCTGCTATACAGTCTCTCTGAACGGTAGCCTACCTCTGCTATACAGTCTCTCGGAACGGTAGCCTACCTCTGCTATACAGTCTCTCTGAACGGTAGCCTACCTCTGCTATACAGTCTCTCTGTACAGTAGCCTACCTCTGCTATACAGTCTCTCTGAACAGTAGCCTACCTCTGCTATACAGTCTCTCTAAACGGTAGTCTACCTCTGCTATACAGTCTCTCTGAACGGTAGCCTACCTCTGCTATACAGTCTCTCTAAACGGTAGCCTACCTCTGCTATACAGTCTCCATGTCATCATTGCCTTCATTGAGTGAGTCACCCTCGCTGGCTGCTTCCTGCACATGAGCCAACATGTCCGCCATTAGAGCCTCCTCCAGCTTCTTCCTCACACTGTACACCAGCTCTTCCTGCTTCCTACACTCACCATGATGAGATAACATACAAATACAACTGTTAGAAATATGGACTGAAATTTAGCTAAATAGCATGGGGAATCAAAATCAGCTCTTAATTACACAGATTCAATTATTCATAGCACTAATATGACTCTGGAGCTCATGTCCTCTCCTGTATGTACCTGATGTCCTCGTCGGTGACTATGAAAGCCTTGCAGAGGGGCTGGGTCGTGTTGAGCCACACCCCTGGGTTCTTTTCCACGGCTGCAGACAGCTGACCTGTGATGGGGGCTGCACTAGTGTGCAGGGCGCTGGCTATCGCTGACAGTAGAGTCTTGTCTGTACATCCAGGTCCAACTCCTGTAGGACAGACAGGTGTTCACAATCACAGAAGTGAGAAGACATTTAAAAATCTAATGGGAAATGGGGATTATACACTGTGTACAAAAGATTAGGAACACCTCTTCCCGTTTGCCCTCAGAACAGTCTCAATTGGTCAGAGCAGGTGTCGAAAGTGTTCCACACATGATACTGGCCCACGTTGACTCCAATGCTTCCCACAGTTGTGACAAATTGGCTGGATGTCCGTTGGGTGGTGGAACATTCTTGACACACACGGGAAACTGCTGAGTGTGAAAAACCCAGTAGGGTTGCAGTTCTTGACATACTTAAACCGGTGAGCCTGGCACCTACTACCACACCCCATTGAAACACACTTAAATATTTTGTCTTGCCCATTCACACTCTGAATACACTCTGAATGGCACACATACACAATCCATGTCTCAATGGCCTCAGGGATTAAAATCCCTTCTGTATCCTGTCTCCTCCCCTTCAGTTACACTGTTTGAAGTGGATTTAAATCAAATCAAATTGTATTTGTCACATGCGCCAAATACAACAGGTGTTGACCTTAACGTGAAATGCTTCCTTACAAGCCCATAACTCTATTTCTTGAACTGCATTGTTGGTTATGAAAATATTTACTAAATAAAATAAAAAAGTAGCACAATAAATGTACATAACACTAACGAGGCTATTGGGGTACCGAGTCAATGTGCGGGGTTACTGTGACATCAATAAGGGATTATAGCCTTCATGTAGATTCACATGGTCAGTTCCTAATGTTTTGTACTCTCAGTGTACATGGCCCTTTCTCTTACCTTGCAGACCTTTAGGCAGGTCCATTGTCTTCACTAGCTCCTCTGCGATGTCAAATGCATTGAGACCACCAAGCTTCTTCTCCCAGAAAAGCTGTGGACAAAACAAATGCACATTAATTTAGATTTGGTATCTCATTAGTCAAAATAACCTTCAGGAAGAAAAGCATATAACCCAATGTAACTGCAGTTTCACCATACAGGCTAATGGCTGTGTTTACCTGTTTTGGCTGGTCCACGGCTTTCTGTGGATCGGTCTTGACTTTGTTGCTGGGGTGGTTGGTAACCTTGGTGACAGGCTGCTTAAAGATGGAAGCAGTCTGTCTGACGGGAAGTGAGGTGTTCAGGTCTGGCTTGCCCTGGAAGACACGCACAAAGAAACAGCTGACAGTGACAACCAACACTACGTAGCCATAGAGATGTTCCTCAAATACTAGATAACGCTAGATATATGTCAGTTATCCTTTGCACCTGGGGAAAGCCTTGAAACACGGTTTTCAGCATTCTAATTTCTAACTGCTGGTTTGACAGCAAATAAGTGTTAAGTCATTTAGAAGAGTGTGTCCAACGTGTATAGAAATATTAATTTCAGGAAACAACCCTCTCACCTTGGTCTGATTGTTGTTGTCATAGCGCAGCCTCTGCCTGTTCTTGTTCAGTTTACTCATGAGCATCTTCCCCGTGCGGAAGTCGAATGAGCTGAGGTCCATCTGGTTGCCAAGGTAACGAGCCAGCTGAGGCTTGCTCCGAAACTTCTTCCCGGTTGGACTAGGAGAGGTAAAGGACAACAAACCACAGTGTGAGGATATGGACAACTGACCAGAGGATAGCAAGAAGAGAAAAGTAGCAAGATAGATCAGGAAAGCAACAAACAATCTGCAACAAACACATTTGATGCTGCAAATAAACTGTAGACATGAGAAAATGTGAAACAATCATGCAAGAGCCAACACCGCAAAGGAGACTACAGACGGATGAACTATTCACAGATATCTGATTTTTCATGTATAATGGTATGGAATCAGAGTGTGAACAATGAGTCTTCGCATTAGCATTTCATTAATTTATTTAACAATACATATTTTTATGACGATTTAATGTGTATAGCTAATTGTAATAAACTATTTAAGCAGTATAATAAGTTTTAATATATTGCAGCATATTCCCAAATGTATAACCAATTCGCCATTCAAATTATAGACCTTAGAGTTTAAGATGGCTTAACTGATCTAACTTATATGTTCAATAAGGAGTAGTAGGGATCAACTATTGGGATACAAAGTAACAGGGTGATCAAGTGCAATACATTTTGCAACATTTCCTAAAGTTCAATTGGAAACATTGTTTCAGAGTTAATGTTCACTGGTCCTAGACAAAGTGGGCAGAACGGCAGGCCCAATTTAATCTAAATCTTAAATCAGTGGACAAAGGCCTTGGTAAATTAGTAATATAACTGGTTATTATAGCAAAGAGTATCCATTTCTATGGGGCAGACCTTTTTGAAAGTACATAGCAGCCATAACGGGAGTAAACAGAGATAGTTTCTCAGTGAAACTCCATGTTTGGTGAGTAACAAACTTAAGTTGGCTAGCTAGCAAGCAAGGGATAAGAACGTAGCCAGCCATCATTGCAACGGAATTTTTAGAACAAACGACTGGGTCATGTCCATAGATTTACAACAGAAAGACTTAATGAGTCCCTGTCAACTGAACCGGTAGAACTAATAATGACCAGCCGGCTTGGGTAGCAACCATAGATTTGTTTTGGGACTAGATCTCGTGGAATTATGAAATAGTATGAATAAATTCATCAAAATAAAACGTTTTTTTATGAAAATATGTATATTATTTGAATATGTTGGTAACCCTCTTGTACACAAGTGATAATGCCACAGAAGCCGGTGCTGATATTATATTGGCACCCTGCCAAGATGAACATCATACCAATATATCCTCCAAAACACAGGTTTCTCGGCATTATCACTTTAATTTGCTAAACTTGTCTGTTCAGTAGCAGGGCAAGACTCCGTGAAGATGACATATGGCGTAATGAAACACTTCACGATGTAAACGGGTAATTAGAGAAGTGATGTCATAGTCATCAACATCTCTAAAGGTGTCTGCATGACTCTCCGCCGAAACAGTTCGGTAAAGTTCGTGCATATATTATGACGACATTTTGTGACGTTTTTGACTTTGCTGAGGTTTTTTTCGGCTGTTTGGTTACATTACATTTTTTTCTGGAGGGAAGCCGAAAAACGGAGCTGAAGTCTACGCCCCTTCGTCAGTGATTAGTCAACAGTAGGGATTCTTCAATAGTCTTTGTTGTCATTGAAAAAGACATCACTCGTTTTCACGCAGTTTTTAATTGAAAAGTACTGCAGCAAATATATTTTTGTTAAATGTAAGCCTAAAATTGAACAACTAAGATCGTCAAAACGTCCAAATTAATGACAGATTTCTTGAGTTACCTTTGATCAATTATAAATATTTTGAAATGTATAGTGGCTACAGCGTCTCAAAATGGACAAACAGTACTATTGACACTTTTTTCGTTTTTCAAGCGAAGGTCTTTTATTAAGTAAGTATGCGAGCACACTCGTTCGGTTCAGCTAGCGCAAGCTGAACTGAAGTATGCTGACGCCTTAACGGCCAGATACTGTGGCAGCATTTCTATTTCAAATAAGTAGGCATATTAATGTAGTTTATTTTGATGCACTATGATTTTCTAAAAATGGAAAACTTTGAATGATTACCAAAGTATGGAAACGTTCGTGCTTGCTGATAATTCATGTAAAAAAGGTAGACAACAATTGCGAGTTTCGTGCGTGCATCACACCACAGAATGAAAATTCGGTATATGGTAGCCTACCACAAACTATACAACCGACCCGCCTCCCCCCTTTCTCGCCTCTGCTCCTCCTCCTCTTCTTCTTCTTCCTTACCTCGGCTAAAAAAAGAATAGCTTGTCGTTTCTTGATTGTTGCTCCGGTCATATAAAAGGATAAGACTAGGCTATATATAGGTTATAGCATGGACCTAGATTCAGGCTAGGCTATTTGGAAGGCGATCATTCAATACCCTAAAATTGTTGCATTAGGCCTGCTCCCTAGCTGATTGACAGGTTGTTAGGCCTACATAGGCTAAACATTGGGTTACAAGCTCCATATCCAACAATGTATAAGAGTAGCCTAATATCGGCTACACCCCTCCCCAACTTTCTGTCTCCTGGTCACCCCCCTCTCCCTCAAGTAAACCCATTCAGCCCTAGCCGTCTTGAAATACTGCCCGCTCAGTACCTATAATAATAGACATCGCTTTTCCCCGCAGACAAACCCGACTTTCTGGTCACTTCTTCAATTTGCCAGCCCTTGGGGAGAGCCGAGCAATCCCACCGTTTCTTCTCCATGTTCTCCCAGAGTTTAATTCCGTTGAAGTGTTCAGTGATTGATCCTAACGTTATTATATTTGGGGTTAAATTTCGTGTTTTATACAAATAAGTCCATTAGGCCTACTATGTGACATACATCTCGGCTCACACACTATTCATGGTTCTCTCTCTCCCGATTTATCGTATCTCTTTGTCGTACAGAAAGAATATCCCTCCGCCGTAACCTCAGCCACATCACTACCTGTATGCCAATGAGAGCTACATCCGCAATACATGTAGGCTACACATTATTGCATCCTGATCCGATAACATAAATCATTGATTTGTCGCGTGCGGTAGGCTACCGCATGTCACACAATTTAGCTCCAAACGTTGTGCATTATATATCCCAAAAATATCTACAGATGACCATAAAATGATTTCACAACGTCAACAATGGAGATAATTTAGGCAAAGATTCATGTCACTGACTATAGGTGAAATTCGAGAATGCAGTAGGAGTCGTTTTCATCACGACAATGCTCACTTTTTATTCAGTCATTGGACAAAGTAGGCCTAGGCAATACAATCATTTAATGGAGTTTTGATTGGGCTAGCTGGACCGACATTAATTATAGGACTTGTCTGCAAATATTAGGTATAAAACAATGATCTATTAGATATCTCACGAATTATATAGGCCTACCTATGACTGCATTTGAAGGAGAATAACTGGTACTAACTAATAATAACGAATTACTCGTCCTATTTTGAATAAATGCATTGCTTTTCAGAAAAGTTAAACACTGCAACACCAATAAGAAAGAACAGTGTGTAACTACATTTGGAATCCCATAACACTGCCTACAGTTATGGTTTGCAGACACTCGAGACCACCGAAACGCCTCCCACACGAGAACCTAAACCCCTCGATGAAAAAAATATATTGTGCAACAATTCTTTGCTAACATAACATATTTTATGTCACAGACAGGAAAAGCAGAAATATAGTTCGTTATTCATCTTCTTTTTTGGTTACTTACTCGTTTTTGTCCATCTCGCATACTATCTCGGTTTCTCTCTTTCAGTCTGTGTTAAATCCCTTCTACCTTCTCCTCTTTCATTCCCCTCCCCCTTCGATGATAGAAATGAAAGACATTATCCGCGCAAAGACAGAATCGTTCCCAGATTAAACCTGACTGGTAATAAAAAATCGAATTAAATCAAAGTTTACTGGTCGCGTACACTGTTTAGCAGGTGTTATAGCGGTGCAGCGAAATGCTTGTTACTAGATCATAACAATGCAGTCAAATGTCAAACAATACTACAAAATAAAAAAGGCAAGATATCAAGAATGGCGGTGCGAATCCAATTAACAACTCAAATAGCACTCGAGCAGTGTCAAAATGCAATCTATACATATGTACACCGGGGAATTTACAAGATAAACTATATCTTGAGTTAGAATAAGCGATGAAGGTGATACAGCATTTGTGTGAAACGAGAAGTGAGTGGTTCAATGTTTCTATAACATGGAACAACATGGGACAGCAGTGTTGGCTGTTAAAGTGTGTGAGTGTGTAACTAAATGTGTTCGTGAGCATGAGTTGTGTGTGTGAGATAGCTTGTGTGTGTGCGTTTTGTGTGATATAGTGTGCATCAGGCAGCGTGGCCCAGTGATGCTTTGGGCTGTCCACACTACCCTCTGGAGAGCCATGCAGTTGAAGGCGGAGCAGTTGCCATACCAGGCGGTGATGCAACTCGACAGAATGCTCTCAATGGTGCGTCTGTAGAAGTTTGTGAGGGTCTTAAGGGCCATGCCAAATTTCTTCAGCCGTCTGAGCTTGTAGAGGCGCTGTTCACACCACAATGATGTGAACGTCGAAGGAACTTTAACCTTTTGATCCCATCCACTGGGTGTGGATGGGGGCATGCGCCCTCTTTTGTCTCCTGTAGTCCATGATAAGATCCATCGATTTGTTGACGTTGAGCCCAAGGTTATTTTCCTGGCATCACTCCGCCAGGGCTCTAACCTAGGCTGTCTCGTCTTTGTTGGTAATTAGGCCTAGCACTGTTTTGAATCGTCAGCGAAATTGGTCATTAAGTTGCAGCCGTGCGTGGCCACTCAGTCAAGGTTGAACAGGGAGTACAGGAGGGGGCTGAGCACATACCCCTAGGGGTTCCCCGCGTTGAGGATCTGCAAGGCGGCGGTGTTGTTGCCTACCCTCACCACCTGGGGTCGCCCTGACAGGAAATCTAGGATCCAGTTGCACAGGGAGAAGTTTAGACCCAAGGCCCTGAGTTTAGTGATGAGCTTGGAGGTCCCTATGGTGTTAAAGCTGAGGTGTAGTTGATTAACAGCATTCTCACATAGGTATTCTTCTTGTCCAGGTGGGATAGGGCGGTGTGCAGTGCAATGGCGATTGCGTCGTCCGTGGATCTGTTGTGGCGGTATGCACATTTTTGTGGGTCTAGGGCACGACAACATCCTCAGATTCTCAAAAGGTTCTACAACTGAACCATTGAGAGCATCTTGACTGCCATCACCGCTTTGTATGGCAACTGCTTGGCTCCCTGCCATCCAGGATCTCTATACCAGAAGTAAAAACGTCTCATCTCTTTTCCAAGACCCCAACTTTCTTTTGGTTTTCTTATTGAAATAAGGTCACGCCAATCATCATTATTGTACTTTTTAAATTTTTTACAGAACTTAGCGTAGGACCCGACCAGGCAAGGCCTCAGTCAGTCAGTAGTTTCCATCCTGATGACTAACCAGGTTTCCATCCTGCTTACTCTACCTCCTTAGAAATTAATAATTGTATTTTCTGATGTTTTATTGTGTGTGCAGATAAATGTAAGTCCCAAAGTCCTGGAGCTAAATAGTGTCTTGAAAATATGTACCATTGATGTTAAACCTGCTAGCTAGCTCGCGTGCTCCAGTTTGCATTAGTGTTGTCATCCGGAAGGCATTACTATTTAGCATGCTTATTAGCGATTTAGCGTTTGTTAGCATTTCTCTTTGGTGCTAGGCTATTTTTTGCATTAACCCTGTTTTTTTGCACTGAGTATGCACACTCACCACCGGACTTTACCCACACACACATACTACACTGACACTCAGGTCTCGAGACCATATATTGAGTGTCTCGGTCTTGTCTCGGTGTCCTGTCTCAGTGTCCTGTCTCGGTGTCCGTTACATTTGTACTCGGTCTTGACTCGGTCTCAGACAGTGAGGAGACCAGCAGAGTAAAAAACAAAATGATTAGCTTCCATTCAGTCAATGCATGAAACCACTTCGCCAGGCCAAATATATACACTCCTTTCTTGAAACATTAATATCTTAACAGCCTTTATATACATTATAGACATGTTTACACAGTGGCGAACCTATAGGCCTTCAGTTTGAGAGGGTTTATCTAATGTACCTTCGTTAGATTTTATCTCCTCTTGCCCTGGCTAGCATTAGTTGTTGATCTTGTTGTTGTTAATGTGCATAACAGAGAGAGCCTACCTTTTCATGGTTGTTTGATCAATAGGACTGTAAAGTTCCCAAATGTAAGAGGACTCCCGTGGTATTTACATATTTGCAGAAATCCATTCAGGTGTATTTTGTGGCTTTTGGCGAATTTGTTCTAATGATCTAAAGTTGCGCTGTTGTAACTGCCTATAAACACATAATCCAGTTCAAAGTGAATGATGGCAGGCCCGTGTAGCAAAATGGCTTGTTTCTATAAAGGCCTATTTATTGTGTTACTATTTATTTATTTTTTGCTAATTTGTGTTACTTTTTTAACTCTGCATTGTTAGGAAGGCTTGTAAGTAAGAATTTCATGGTAAAGTCTACACCTGTTGTATTTGCCACATGTGACAAATACATTTGATTTGGGTCAGGTATGGGGAGGTGATATGGTCCTTGACTTTCAAAGCACTTCATGATGACAGAAGTGAGTGATAGTCATTTAGTTCAGTTACCTTGGCTTGCTTGGGTACAGGAACAATGGTGGCCATCTTGAAGCAAGTGAGGACTGACTGGGATAGTGAGAGGTTTAAAATGTCAGTAAACACTCAAGCCAGCTGGTCTGTGCATGTGCTGAGGACACGACTTGGGATTCCATCCGGTGCAGGTTAACACATTTGAAGGTGTAACGATCTGAGTGTCGGGAGGTGCGAAGTCAGACGCAGGAACAGCAGAGCTTCAATATGTTGAGTCTTTTAATACTCAACTTGCAAACACAATGTCCAACACGGACGTACTGGGTGTCACACACAACGGTCCAACGACACGATAAACAAACCCAGTCCACAATAATAACATCCACTCCCGAAATCCAAAAGCCACAATGAAACAATCCCGCACAAAGAAGCGTCCGGGCTGGCTGACTAATAAAGCCACACTAATTAACAATTAACTGAACACAGGTGATACAAATAAACACATAAGGAGGGGGAGGAAAAAGAGTCAGTGGCAGCTAGTAGGCCGGTGACGACGACCGCCGAGCGCCACCCGAACGGGAAGGAGAGCCTGCCTCGGTTGAAGTCGTGACAGTACCCCCCCTCTGACGCGCGGCTCCCGCAGCGCGCCGACACCGGCCTCGAGGTCGACCCGGAGGACGAGGCGCGGGGCGATCCGGATGGAGGCGATGGAAATCCCTTAACATAGATGGATCCAAAATGTCCTCCACCGGTACCCAGCACCTCTCCTCCGGACCGTACCCCTCCCAGTCCACGAGGTACTGCAGGCCCCTCACCCGGCGTCTCGAGTCCAGAATGGCCCGTATCGTGTACGCCGGGGACCCCTCGATGTCCAGAGGGGGGGAGGGACCTCCGGCACCTCACCGTCCTGCAGGGGACCAGCTACCACCGGCCTGAGGAGAGACACATGAAACGAGGGGTTAATACGATAATAGGAAGGGAGTTTTAATCGATAACACACCTCGTTTATTCTCCTCAGGACTTTGAAGGGCCCTACACACTGCGGCCTCAGCTTCCGGCAGGGCAAGCGGAGGGGTAGGTTTCGGGTCGAGAGCCAGACCCTTTCCCCCGGTACAAACACGGGAGCCTCACTGCGGTGGCGGTCAGCGCTCCTCTTCTGCCTCCTAGTGGCTTGTTGAAGGGACTCCTGGACGGCCCTCCAGGTCTCCTTGGAGCGCTGTACCCACTCCTCCACCGCAGGAGCCTCAGTCTGGCTCGGATGCCATGGTGCCAGGACCGGCTGGTACCCCAACACACACTGAAAGGGGGACACATTAGTAGAGGAGTGGCGTAGTGAGTTCTGAGCCATCTCGGCCCAGGGAATGTATCTCGCCCACTCCCCTGGCCGGTCCTGGCAATAGGACCGCAGAAACCTACCCACCTCCTGGTTCACTCTCTCCACCTGCCCATTACTCTCGGGGTGAAAACCGGAAGTCAAGCTGACCGTGACCCCCAGACGCTCCATGAACGCCCTCCATACTCGGGACGTGAACTGGGGGCCCCGATCAGAAACGATGTCCTCCGGCACCCCGTAGTGCCGGAAGACGTGAGTGAATAAGGCTTCCGCAGTCTGTAGGGCAGTAGGGATACCGGGCAACGGGAGGAGACGGCAGGACTTAGAAAACCGATCCACAATTACCAGAACCGTAGTGTTTCCCTGAGAAGGGGGAAGATCGGTCAGGAAGTCCACGGACAGATGAGACCATGGCCGTTGTGGAACGGGGAGGGGTTGCAACTTCCCTCTAGGAAGGTGCCTAGGAGCCTTACTCTGAGCGCATACCGAACAGGAGGAGACATAAACCCTAACGTCCCGAGCTAAGGTAGGCCACCAATACCTTCCCCGAAGGCTCCCCACTGTCCTCGTCACCCCAGGGTGACCCGAGGAGGGTAGGACATGAGCCCACCGAATCAGTCGGTCCCGAACACCAAGCGGTACGTACTTACGGCCCGCCGGGCACTGAGGAGGCGCGGGTTCCGCCCGTAACGCCCGCTCGATGTCCGAGTCCACCTCCCATACCACTGGCGCTATCAGCCTCGAGGCGGGGATGATGGGAGTGGGCTCGGTGGTCCTATCCTCCGTGTCGTAAAGGCGAGACAGTGCGTCAGCCTTTACGTTTTGGGAACCGGGTCTGTAGGACAACGTGAACCTAAACCGGGTGAAAAACATGGCCCACCTTGCCTGACGCGGGTTCAGTCTCCGAGCTGCCCGAATATACTCCAGATTCTGGTGGTCGGTCCAGATGAGAAAAGGGTGCTTAGCCCCCTCAAGCCAGTGTCTCCACACCTTCAGAGCCCTGACCACCGCTAACAACTCCCGATCCCCCACATCATAGTTACGCTCCGCTGCACTGAGCTTACTAGAGAAGAAAGCGCAGGGGCGGAGTTTTGGTGGCGTACCCGAGCGCTGTGATAGCACGGCACCCACCCCAGCCTCGGACGCGTCCACCTCCACTATGAATGCTAAAGAGGGATCCGGGTGCGCCAACACGGGAGCATCCGTGAACAGAGCCTTCAACCTGTTGAAAGCTCCGTCCGCCGCCGCTGACCACCGCAACCGCACCGGGCCCCCCTTTAGCAGTGAGGTAATGGGAGCCGCTACCTGACCAAAACCCCGGATAAATCTCCGGTAGTAGTTGGCAAAACCCAAAAACCGCTGCACCTCTTTCACCGTGGTTGGAGTCGGCCAATTACGCACGGCCTTTATGCAGTCACTCTCCACCACCACCCCCGAGGTGGAAATGCGATAACCCAGGAAGGAGACGGCTTGTTTGGAGAACACACACTTCTCAGCCTTGACGTATAGGTCATGCTCCAGCAGTCTGCCAAGCACTTTGCGCACCAGAGATACATGCGCGGCTTGAGTAGTTGAGTAGATCAGAATGTCATCGATATACACAACTACCCCCTGCACGTGCAGGTCCCTGAGAATGTCGTCTACAAAGGATTGGAAAACAGCTGGAGCATTCTTTAACCCATACGGCATGACGCAGTACTCATAGTGGCCCGATGTGGTACTAAATGCGGTTTTCCACTCGTCTCCTTTCCGAATACGCACCAGACTGTACGCGCTCCTGAGGTCCAGTTTTGTAAAGAACTGCGCTCCGTGAAATGATTCCACCGCCGAAGCGATGAGAGGTAGTGGGTAACTAAACCCCACTGTGATGGCATTTAGACCTCTATAATCAATACACGGACGCAAACCTCCCTCCTTCTTCTTCACAAAAAAGAAACTCGAGGAGACGGGTGAGATGGAGGGCCGAATGTACCCCTGTCCCAGAGACTCCGCGACATATGTCTCCATAGCCAACGTCTCCTCTTGGGACAAAGGGTACACGTGACTCTTGGGAAGCGCAGCGTTAACCTGGAGATCTATCGCACAATCCCTACCCGGTCGATGTGGTGGTAATTTCGTCGCTTTCTTTTTACAGAAAGCGATTGCCAAATCGGCATACTCGGGGGGAATGCGCACCGTGGAACCCTGGTCTGGACTCTCCACCGACGTGGCACCAATGGACCTCCCAGACACCTTCCAGAACACTCCTCTGACCACCCCTGGAGAACCCCCTGTCTCCACGAAATACTGGGATTGTGCCGGGCCAACCAGGGAATACCCAGCACCACTGGAAACGCAGGCGAATCAATAATAAAGAGACTGATACGTTCCCTATGATTCCCCTGCGTCACCATGTCCAGGGGAACTGTGGCCTCCCTGACCACCCCTGACCCTAATGGTCGGCTATCTAGGGAGTGCACGGGAAAGGGAGAATCTATCGGCACGAGCGGAACGCCCAACTCTCGGGCGAGTCCGCGATCCATAAAGTTCCCAGCTGCACCTGAATCGACTAGTGCCCTATGCTGGGAAGAGGGGAAAAAAACAAGGAAAAAAAATTGAGACAAACATGTGACCGACAGGGGGTTCTGAGTGAGTTTGGTGCTGACTCACCTGGGGTGATCGAGAAGCGTTCCGCCTGACATCTCGACTCCCAGACAGACCCCCCCAGCACCGATCGGCCGTGTGTCCTCTCCGACCACAGCTGGTGCAGGGGAGGCCTCCTCCTCCGATACCCCTAGGCGCGGCCCCTCCCAACTCCATCGGGATGGGAGCCGGGGCGCTGGGTGGTGGAACGCACAGGACCCTCTCCGAACGCCCGCGGGCAGCCAGCAGATTGTCCAGTCGGATGGACATGTCGATAAGCTCATCCAAAGACAGAGCGATGTCCCGACACGCTAGCTCCCTGCGGACGTCCTCCCGGAGACTACACCGGTAGTGGTCAATAAGGGCCCTGTCGTTCCACCCTGATCCCGCGGCCAAGGTCCGGAACTCCAGCGCGAAATCCTGTGCGCTCCTCCTCTCCTGCCTGAGATGAAATAGTCTCTCACCCGCCGCTCGGCCCTCTGGGGGGTGGTCAAACACGGCACGAAAACTCCGGGTAGTGCTCCTTCGCTGAGTCCGGGCCATTCCAGACTGCGTTGGCCCACTCCAGAGCACGACCCGTTAGGCAGGAGACGAGGACACTCACCCTCTCCGCTCCCGAGGGAGTGGGGCGAACAGTGGCCAGGTATAGCTCCAGCTGGAGTAAGAACCCCTGGCACCCTGCCGCCGCTCCATCATAATCCCTCGGGAGCGTAAGACGGAGCGCGCTGGAGCCGGGGGATGGAGAGTCCTGAGGAAGGGGAGCCGAAGGTGGAGAGAGGAGCCCACTCCTCTCCCATCGCTCCATTCTCTCCATCATCTGGTCCATGGCTGATCCGATCCGATGGAGGACGGTGGTGTGGTGGAGAACCCGTTCCTCCATCGATGGGAGAGGGTTGGCTGCTGCTCCTGCTGACTCCATTGGTGCGGGATTCTGTAACGATCTGAGTGTCGGGAGGTGCGAAGTCAGACGCAGGAACAGCAGAGCTTCAATATGTTGAGTCTTTTAATACTCAACTTGCAAACACAATGTCCAACACGGACGTACTGGGTGTCACACACAACGGTCCAACGACACGATAAACAAACCCAGTCCACAATAATAACATCCACTCCCGAAATCCAAAAGCCACAATGAAACAATCCCGCACAAAGAAGTGTCCGGGCTGGCTGACTAATAAAGCCACACTAATTAACAATTAACTGAACACAGGTGATACAAATAAACACATAAGGAGGGGGAGGAAAAAGAGTCAGTGGCAGCTAGTAGGCCGGTGACGACGACC
The DNA here is from genome assembly GCF_045679555.1 of Salvelinus alpinus. NCBI lineage: Eukaryota > Metazoa > Chordata > Actinopteri > Salmoniformes > Salmonidae > Salvelinus > Salvelinus alpinus. Next base: position 20,340,049 of record NC_092091.1, read on the forward strand.
GCCGAGCGCCACCCGAACGGGAAGGAGAGCCTGCCTCGGTTGAAGTCGTGACAGAAGGTCATACTTGAAGGTCATCGGCTACAGAGATTAGTAGCCCGCAGTCCTCGTGAGCAGCGGGGACACACATTGGAGGCTCTGTGTTGTTTTCCTTGAAGCATGTGAAAAAGGTGTTGACCATGTCTGGGAGTGGTGCTTCAGTTTCCGCGATGTGGCTGGTTTCCCTTTATGATCTGGGATTGTCTGAAGTCCCTGCCACATGCGTCTCGTGTCTGAGCCATTGAATTGCGACTCCACTTCGTCCCTGTACTTTATTTTTGCCTCTCAGGTTTCCAGTCACTTTACCTGGTTAAATGCAGTTGTTCGCGCTTTCAGTTTTGACCGAATGCTGCCATCTATCCACGGTTTTTGGTTTGGGTATGTTCTAATCGTCACTGTAGGCACAACATCCTCGCACTTCCTGACGAACCCAGAGACAGATAATGGATATCAACGGGGGCTTGAAGCAAAGTACCCCCCCACCACTGTGTCAATGTAGCCAACAAGAAACAAGACAATGAATCTACCTTTCTGAAATTTCAAAGCAGCCTACATGTTAAACTTCTTCGGGATCGGTATCCCATCCACGGGACAGTTGAGCTAACGTAGGCTAATGCGATTAGCATGAGGTTGTAAGTAACAAGAACATTTCCCAGGACATCTGATATTGGCAGAAAGCTAAAAATCTTGTTAATCTAACTGCACTGTCCAATTTACAGTAGCTATTACAGTGAAATAATGCCATGCTATTGTTTGAGGAGAGTGCACAACTTTGAACATGAAAAGTTATTAATAAACAAATTAGGCACATTTGGGCAGTCTTGATACAACATTTCGAACAGAAATGCAATGGTTCATTGGATCAGTCTAAAACTTTGCACATACACTGCTGCCATCTGGTAGCCAAAATCTAAATTGCACCTGGGCTGGAATAATACATTATGGCCTTTCTCTTGCATTTCAAAGATGATGGTACAAAAAAATACAAAATAACGTTTTTTTTCTTCTTTGTATTATCTTTTACCAGATCTATAGTGTTATATTCTCCTACATTCCTTTCACATTTTCACAAACTTCAAAGTGTTTTCTTTCAAATGGTACCGAGAATATGCATATCCTCGTCATTTTAGGTGAAAATAGAAAAAAAGGGGCGGATCCTTCAGTTGTTGCTAATATCACTTTGTATTTCAGTTGGATAAACTATTGTGTTAATTACATTTTAAGACTATTTTACAAATAATCATTTTGATCTCACTAACCACGTTTCCATTCACAGTTTATGCGAGTAAAGTCATACTGAATTAAAAGCTGTGATGGAAAAGTTTTGGTACAATTTTATAAATGGTGACATAATTTGTTCGTTCGACATGGTGGGATCTTTTTGCATCTGTAAAATTACACTGAACTAAAATATAAACACAAAATGCTACAATTTTTAAGATTTTACTGAGTTACAGTTCATATAAGGAAATCAGTCAATTGAAATAAATTCATTAGGCTCTAATCTATGGATTTTACCTGACTGGGAATAGAGATATGCATCTGTTGATTACAGATACCCTAAAAAAAAGGTAGGGGTGTGTATCAGAAAACCAGTCAGCATATGGTGTGACCAGCATTTGCCTCATGCAGCGCAACACAACTACTTCGCATAAAGTTGATCAGGCTATTGATTGTGGCCTGTGGAATGTTGTCCCACTCCTCTTCAATGGCTGTGTGAAGTTGCTGGATGTTGGCGCGAACTGGTACATGCTGTCATACACGTTGAACCATTGCATCCCCAACATGCTCAATGGGTGACATGTCTGGTGAGTATGCAGGCCATGGAAGAACTGCGACATTTTCAGCTTCCAGGAATTGTGTACAGATCCCTGAGACGTGGGGCGGATGAATGTCACGACAATGTGCCTCAAGATCTCATCACAGTATCTCTGTGCATTCAAATTGTCATCAATAAAATTCAATTGTGTTTGTTGTCGGTAGCTTATGCCTGCCCATACCATAACCCCACTGCCACAATGGGGGCACTCTGTTCACATTGACATCAGCAAACCACTCGCCCACACAGCACCATACACGATGTCTGCCATGTACCCAGTACAGTTGAAACCGCGATTAATCCACGAAGAGCAAACTTCTCCAGCGTGCCAGTGGCCATCAAAGGTAAGCATTTGCCCACTGAAGTCGGTTACAACGTCAAACTGCAGTCAGGTCAAGACCCTGGTGAGGACACAGATGAGCTTCCTTAAGACGGTTTCTGACAGTTTGTACAGAAATTCTTCCGCAAACAGTTTCATCAGCCGTCCGGGTTACTGGTCTCAGACGGTTCCGCAGGTGAAGAAGCCGAATGTGGAGGTCCAGGGCTGGCGTGGTTACATGTGGTCTGCGGTTGTGAGGCCGGTTGGACGTACTGCCAAATTATCTAAAACGATGTCGGAGGAGTCTTATGATAGAGAAATTAACATTAAATGCTCTGGCAACAGCTCTGGTGGACATTCCTGCAGTCAGCATGCCAATTGCACTCTCCGTCAAAACTTGAGAAATCTGTGGCAGTGTTTTGTGACAAAGCTGCACATGTTACAGTGGCCTTTTATTGCCCCCAGCACGAGGTGCACCTGTGTAATGATCATGCTGTTTAATCTGCTTCTTGATATGCCACCTGTCAAGTGGATGGATTATCTTGGCAAAGGATAAATGCTCACTAAACACAAGATCCCAGAACATTTTAGAGAAATAAACATTTTGTGCATATGGAATATTTCTGGGATCTTTTATTTCAGCTCATGAAACATTGGACCAACACTTTATATGTTGCGTTTATATTTTTGTTCAGTATAATTATGCAAAACATTGCGGTAGAAACGCCTTTATGCACAAATATTGATATAACCATAATATAAGTAAACTTAAGAGTCACACGATGACATGGTGTATGGTCCTCCCACTACGATTCAGGAAACCATGCAGTTTATTAGGCTACAGATAAAATAACTTCACAGGGTGGTGAAAACGCACAGTATGAGCTTGATGCTCCTTTCCAATAAATGTTGAAGGTCCTATTCTGGTGACATGAACGATGCTTGACTGCCGTTTGACAAATACAAAATCTCACTCTTTTGTCTATAATCTCATCATGTAGGCTAAACCCGAACTGTATCTGCGAGCTGTTGGCCAGAGCACAAGTGCCAATAAACACTCTGGAACGAATTGCAAAAATTGCTGAAGCTGGAGACTTATATTTCCCTCACAAACTTTAAACATCAGTTATCTGAGCAGCTAACCAATTGCTGCAGCTGTACATAGCCCATCTGTAAATAGCCCACCCAATCTACCTACCTCATCCCCATATTGTTTTTATTTACTTTTCTGCTCGGTTGCACACCAGTATTTCTACTTGCACATCATCATCTGCTCATCTATCACGCCAGTGTTAATTTGCTAAACTGTAATTACTTCGCTACTATGGCCTATTTATTGCCTTACCTCATCCCATTTGCACACACCGTATATAGACACCGTATGCACACACCGCATATACAGTGGGGAGAACAAGTATTTGATACACTGCCGATTTTGCAGGTTTTCCTACTTACAAAGCATGTAGAGGTCTGTAATTTTTATCATAGGTACACTTCAACTGTGAGAGACGGAATCTAAAACAAAAATCCAGAAAATCACATTGTATGATTTTTAAGTAATTCCTTTGCATTTTATTGCATGACATAAGTATTTGATACATCAGAAAAGCAGAACTTAATATTTGGTACAGAAACCTTTGTTTGCAATTACAGAGATCATACGTTTCCTGTAGTTCTTGACCAGGTTTGCACACACTGCAGCAGGGATTTTGGCCCACTCCTCCATACAGACCTTCTCCAGATCCTTCAGGTTTCGGGGCTGTCGCTGGGCAATACGGAATTTCAGCTCCCTCCAAAGATTTTCTATTGGATTCAGGTCTGGAGACTGGCTAGACCACTCCAGGACCTTGAGATGCTTCTTACGGAGCCACTCCTTAGTTGCCCTGGCTGTGTGTTTCGGGTCGTTGTCATGCTGGAAGACCCAGCCACGACCCATCTTCAATGCTCTTACTGAGGGAAGGAGGTTGTTGGCCAAGATCTCGCGATACATGGCCCCATCCATCCTCCCCTCAATACGGTGCAGTCGTCCTGTCCCCTTTGCAGAAAAGCAGCCCCAAAGAATGATGTTTCCACCTCCATGCTTCACGTTTGGGATGGGTTCTTGGTGTTGTACTCATCCTTCTTCTTCCTCCAAACACAGCGAGTGGAGTTTAGACCAAAAAGTTATATTTTTGTCTCATCAGACCACATGACCTTCTCCCATTCCTCCTCTGGATCATCCAGATGGTCATTGGCAAACTTCAGACGGGCCTGGACATGCGCTGGCTTGAGCAGGGGGACCTTGCGTGCGCTGCAGGATTTTAATGCATGACGGCGTAGTGTGTTACTAATGGTTTTCTTTGAGACTGTGGTCCCAGCTCTCTTCAGGTCATTGACCAGGTCCTGCCGTGTAGTTCTGGGCTGATCCCTCACCTTCCTCATGATCATTGATGCCCCACGAGGTGATATCTTGCATGGAGCCCCAGACCGAGGGTGATTGACCGTCATCTTGAACTTCTTCCATTTTCTAATAATTGCGCCAACAGTTGTTGCCTTCTCACCAAACTGCTTGCCTATTGTCCCGTAGCCCATCCCAGCCTTGTGCAGGTCTACAATTTTATCCCTGATGTCCTTACACAGCTCTCTGGTCTTGGCCATTGTGGAGAGGTTGGAGTCTGTTTGATTGAGCGTGTGGACAGGTGTCTTTTATACAGGTAACGAGTTCAAACAGGTGCAGTTAATACAGGTAATGAGTGGAGAACAGGAGGGCTTCTTAAAGAAAAACTAACAGGTCTGTGAGAGCCGGAATTCTTACTGGTTGGTAGGTGATCAAATACTTATGTCATGCAATAAAATGCAAATTAATTACTTAAAAATCATACAATGTGATTTTCTGGATTTTTGTTTTAGATTCCGTCTCTCACAGTTGAAGTGTACCTATGATAAAAAGTACAGACCTCTACATGCTTTGTAAGTAGGAAAACCTGCAAAATCGGCAGTGTATCAAATACTTGTTCTCCCCACTGTATATGCACATACCGTATTCTTTTTTTCTATTGTGCTATTGACTGTACGCTTGTTTATTCCATGAGTAACTCTGTGTTGTTGTTTGTGTCGCACTGCTTTGCTTTATCTTGGCCAGGTCTCAGTTGTAAATGAGAACTTGTTCTCAACTAGCTTACCTGGTTAAATATATATATTTTTATAACACTCACTATATAACCCACATTTCTTGGTGAGAAAACCATCAGTAGAGTTGAAAATGCAATAGAAACCCATTAAACTATTTATTTTTTTATCCGGTCAATTGGAATTTAACCACAAAGTATTTGTTTATGTGCAGTACCTCATCACGCACAACATCTCTGGTGGGAAAATGTGCATATAGTTTATATGACGATTTTAGCATATTCACATGGAAATCTGTCACCAATTGGATGGTAACCTAGCTAATGACTTAAACCAATTATTTGCATGAAATGCTATTCAAAAAACCCTTATTTGGTGCTGTATTTATGTTAACTAATATTAGACAAAAGAAAAACATGCTGTATTTAAAGCTTTTTTCCCCACATCAAATGTATTGGTCATTGGGGAATTGTTAGATTACTTGTTAGATCGGAACTAGAAGCACAAGCATTTCACTACACTCGCATTAACATCTGCTAACCATGTGTATGTGACCAATAAAATTGGATTTCAAATAGTTTATGCATATTTGGAATGATTGGCAATGTGTAGAATAATTTGACAGACAGTAAGTAAATTAAATATTTATTCACATTAAATAACATTGGAACAAAACAGCATTCAATCTAACATGACATCCCTTTGGGAAAACTCCTTCGCAATGCAGAAAGAGCAAGCATTCCACCCATGCCCTTCCCCAAGTTGTAGTCCTGCAGACATACACACAGTCCAGTCATTAGCGGTCCAGTCATTTATTAATTCATTTGCTAGCTTATATCCTTAGGGGACAACTGAAAAGTTATTTAACGACAGTGCCATCTGTTGGTCACTCAATAGCCTACAACTACAGGCCGGAAAGGATTGTTCAGTTGCTTTATGTTCACTTACAATTCTGAGCCAGAGGTGACTCTAGTTGTCCTTGAACTTGCCGTTGATGTAGGGGACACAATCCAGGATCAGCCTCCAATCTGTGAAGTGGACAAGGGCAACTCCGCCAACTGATCCCCAACCAACCATCGTGGGAACCCAGGACAAATGATAACATGAGGAGATATTTGAAGTAAAGTATCCTACTACAGGAGTTTTCACTACTGCTGTCAAGTCCCAACATCATCTTTTCCTCCCAGTATTTAACCCCTTGACCCCTAAACCTAGAGATCACTAAGTGGTGTAATTTGTATTGAAATGCCTGCCAAATCAAAAACAGTGGTCAGTCTCACGCGGTCACAGTCACACTGTTATTGAGAATCAAAGCCAAAGGTATTTAGACAGATAAGAATATAAGGCTAATTTTGTAAACTACTGGCATTCCTGACTAGAACCAAAGACTTTGATGGGGGAGAAATTATTTCTTAGATATGAAGGAGGACGTTACTCAAAATAGGTTGCTAATGAGGGCCATAAATCACTTGGTTGGTAATTGTTCCAAGAAGACCAAAATATGTTAACAAGATGGAACCTGTTGTTTCCAATTGGAGCAAATTAATCAGTGGGCAGAACAAGCAAAGTGGGAGAGCCAAGCACGAGCTAGCGAGATCCTATTGGCACGTTCTAGCATGTATTTGCATATTTCCGTTAGGGAACGCCTACTCTGTGAAATGAATAACAAAAATTTGCCATTGCACTCCAAAACAAAGCTTCTTTTTTTTCTTACTTTGGCAAAGAGTAAAGTCTGCAAAACGTACTCCACTATGTTTGTAACAGAAAACTGTATAGAGATTAAATGTTTAATCGATGAGAACATTTGCAGAATATCGTTCAAAATCCATCTAGGTCGATCTTCTCTCACTGCCGCCCCTGGGATTCCTCGCATCACTATATTGGCGGCGAGTGGAAAATAAACGCCAACCGGATGCTTCAGATGTATACATTCGGTGAAACATCTGCCTCATTGTTCTGTTATGGAACTAACGTTAGCTAGGTAGTTACAGTAGCTAGCTAACAGTGACCCTACTCGTAAAAGTAAACAAACTCCAAAAAGGTGGAATTTGTAAATACTGAGGCCATAATTAAACCAGAGGCCTGACATTGTTAGCGAGATTAACTATTTTGGATAACAGATTTGCAAAGACCAGTAACGTTAGCTAGCTAACGTTAGACCAGTAACGTTACACCTAGCCAATTGAGTGATGGCTCATGGAGACGCATTGGACGGTTGTCAGAATCTATTTATTAAAGTCAAATAAATCTTCACAAAGTTATGATACAGACTTCAATTTACCACGCGATGGCAATGTATTTTGCCCCAATTAACTTGTTTATCACTTGCACCATTCTCACCTCCGTCGCAGATTGCTGCTGCTTTGTAGGACCTCAGGAATGTCTGTTTAAATGCATGTTTTAAAAAGTTTCCAAAATACATCATAAGGAATACAGTATTTACTAATAGTATAAACATCGTAAAATAATGTTTCTTAAAATACTAGGTAGTGACAATTGTTTGTACAGTTTAGTTTATAATTTTAATAACAATGAGATTTGATAGCTAACCTGAGTTGACCCATTGATGTCAAATAGATACGCTACAAAGACTATACCAATACTACGGCATTGGCTACTATTTATGCCACAATCTAGCTTTCCATAATTTCCTTTAAATCAACATATAGCTATCAAATTATTTTATTTTTTTCATATATATTAGATACATAATCTTGTGTACAGATAGTCATACTGTAAATGTGAGTAGGCCTTGATTTATAGCTAGCGAATGTATGAATGTATGATAGTTGTTTTAGTGCTCATTTTACAGTGGGCTACTAGATGGTCAATATTTCCCTATCAATCAATTCCATAAGATTCTTGTTTTATGACTGCCTAATTTGGCTAAATCTCTAATGTGATTTTATTTATTTTTTTAATCTGAGCCGGAGAGGAAGAGGCTGGTTAGTAAATAACATTATCTTTGTCTGGGCTTAAGGGACATCACATTGACAACCAAGTTCAACCATTTGGAAAACTTTAGTTAGGGCTTGTGGGCTATACTTTCTCACCAATGGGAGATCATTGAGAGGAGACATTAATTTGCCAAGCTATGATAAACCCTTTATTACAATGTTTTCCTTTATTTTCCTTTCATGTTTACAAGATTCAAAAGCCAGACATTGAAAAAGGTATAATTCTGTTATTAAAAATGGCACATTTATTGCTACATTACTGTTATATACAGGACAGTTCTCAATAACTACTTTATATATAAAAGAAATTATAATAAAGACCGGGACTGGAGGCACTCTGAAAACACTGCTCAGTCTTGATTGTGTCCTCGCTGCAAGTGTAAGATGCCAGGCTTTGTAGCAGTGAGTGGCCCCGCTTGAATACTTGAATTAAAAAACAGTAGTGCCCTCCTCGAATTGATCTATGGGCTGAAATAATTTGGTAGGTGAAAGCAAGGTTCTTTCATATAACAAATGAAATCAAATAAAGTTATATTCATGTCAGATTTTAAACAGGTTGACAATACAACTCACACTATCCAGTCATGTCATTAAGCGAGGACGGATGGACGCATGTCTAAGTATTCAAACAGGGCCTGTGTCAATATTCAGGTCGAGACACAGAAAAGACCCTCCATCTTTCCCCCTATCCAACAACTCAGAATACAGGTTGTACATTTTGTCATTGTGGGACGTTCACAGAATCCGCAATGACATCAGATCAGTAAAAAAAAAATCTCAGAACGAATCCGCAATATTTAGTAGGCCTACACATATTTCACCTTGTAATAGTAGAGAAACAAATCTTCAAAATCAACTCTGAAGAGGTACATCAATACCCCTTACAATAAGTCACTGTCAAAGTCAATAAGGAGAATGATATCAGAAAAAAGAGATCTCAAAGTAAATGGAGGAGACTTACTCTTTTACACAGAAATGGTAGTTCTAGTGACAAAAAGCTCCAGTTGTCATGGCTCAAAATAACACAGCCCCCCACTTCAAAGCTGAAGCCATATATATATATATATATATATATTTATATTGACAGTTTGAGGTGCTTTGAAAAGCAGATCACAAGGGCAGAACCCATCATCTCTTAGAACCCAGTAGTGTCAAGTGGTTTATCAATAGGGGGGCGAACAGACAAACAAAACAAGGACTTGAACCTACAGCCACAACTTAACAGTAGTATGGTCAAATCCAGTTGAATAAAAAAATAAAAATAACAAGAGATCTACATAAAAGTTAAAATGTTTATTTAACTAGATACATAGAATATTTTATTTTTTTAAATTTCCAACTTCTTCCTGAAAAGTGAAAAGGGGGGGTGGGGTGGTTCATCCGATGTACCTCTAATCTTGGCGATACATGAAATGTTATGGTTTAAAAAAGAACTGTCTTTATAGTTAATGAAAATACAAGTTCAGGCACTGATAAGGCATCACTCTCCAGTAATGACATCTTTAGTCTTGAGAATGAAAAGGCCACACTATTGATTTGAAACGGTCTTTTTCTTTTCCTCACTTTCTACAAAGTAAACTTAAATCCTTCTCAATACTATGACCAACAAGTAACAATGTACATTTCTGCCTCTGTGGTTAGAGGTCGGTGCTATACCATGTCTGAAGCCATGATAATAACTTACAACAGGAATTAACACTTGTTTTTTCAGACCATCCAAACACAAACTCCAAAATAACATGTCAGGACAATGTAGCTGCACATTGACAACCACATGGACGAATGCAGAGAATAGAATGGAACGTTTGAAATGAAGAGAAAATAATAACATTGAACTGACGGACAAAACCTGGATATGTACTTGAAAATGAAGGCAATCCACATTTGAATGTTACATTCAAAACCAGTTGCATAATTACTGTTCGAGACAGTGCCCGTCTTCATAGACTTTGCTTTGTGAAGCCACATGACCATTCAGTAAGAACACTTCAATAGGACAGTCAGTGGCATAAATTCCATCCACACATTCCCATTTGAAAAGAAATAATGAATCTGGGTAATGGACAAAAAAACTTCCTTACTCTATATATATATATATATATAAAAAAAAACAGGAACAATATCAATATTTTAGGCCACTATACCCCTTAGTCAAATGTTGCAATCTCATCAAAATGGGATGCACCAAAGACTGACAGCTTAATGGCCACTAAATACATAATGATAATTAAGCCTACAACTGACCCCATCGGTCTTCGTTTCTCTTTCTGAGCCTGTGTTCTTGTTTAAGTTAAGCTTTCCTCTCCAATGGCAAATCTGACAGTCCAATTTGAGTTCATTTTGAAAATACATTAAGATTAAATATCAGCTCTTCATTCTGCTCAACTACGATACTCTAAACTTCAAACTAATATTGTCATGGATTTAAAATCTACAATGTATAGACAAATATATATTTATATGCATTTCATTTTGCTCCATTTGAAACAATATCCTTAGATGAATGTATGCTTGAGGTGGATTTACAAATCAGATTGTCTCATTAAGCATTAACATTTTAATAATATAGTCAAGACTTCACAGCATGAGTGAGCTCTTACTACACTACATTACCAAAAGTATGTGGACACCTGCTCAACGAACATTTAATTCCAAAATCATGGGCATTAATATGGAGTTGGTCCCCCTTTGCTTCTAGAGCAGTCACCACCCTTCTAGGAACTATTTCCACTAGATGTTGGAACATTGCTGCAGGGACTTCCTTCCATTCAGCTAGAAGAGCATTAGTGAGGTCGGGCACTGATGTTGGGTGATCAGGTCTGGTGTTCGATGGGGTTGAGGTCAGGGTTCTGTGCAGGCCAATGAAGTTCTTCCACACCGATCTCAACAAATCATTTCTGTATGGACCTGGCTTTGTGCACAGAGGCATTGTCATGCTGAAACAGGAAAGGGCCTTCCCCAAACTGTTGCCACAAAGTTAGAAGCACGGAATTGTCTAGAATGTCATTATATGCTGGGGCTCTCAAGTAGTACAGCGATCTAAGGCACTGCATCTCAAAGCTAGAGGAGTTACTACAGACCCTGCTTCAATTTCAGGCTTTATCACAACCGGCCATTATTGGGAGTCCCATAGGGCGACACACAATTTCCCAGCGTCGTCCGGGGTAGGCCGTCATTGTAAATAAGAATTTGTTCTCAACTGACTTGCCTAGTTAAATAAAAAGGTGAAATAAAATTTAAAAAATGCTGTAGTGTTAAGATTTCCCTTCACTGGAACTAAGGGGCCTAGCCCAAACCTTGAAAAACAGCCCCCAGACCAGTATTCCTCCTCCACCAATGCACTATGTATTCAAGCTGGTAGCTTTCTCCTGGCATCCACCAAACCCAGATTGGTGAAGCTTGAGTCATCACTCCAGAGAATGCGTTTCCATTGCTCCAGTCCAATGGCGGCGAGCTTTACACCACTCCAGCCGACGCTTGGCATTGTACATGATCTTAGGCTTGTGTGTGGCTGCTTGGCCATGGAAACCCATTTAATGAAGCTCCCGATGAACAGTGTTTGTGCTGACGTTGCTTCCGGAGTTTGGAACATATGTGGCCTTCCACTTCGCAGCTGAGCCGTTGTTGCTCCTAGACGTTTCCCCTTCACAATAACAGCCCTTACAGTTGACTGGGGCAGTTCTAGCAGGGCAGAACTTTGATGAACTGACTTGTTGGAAACGTGGCATCATATGACAGTGCCACGTTGAAAGTCACTGAGCATTTCAGTAAGGCCATTCTACTGCCAATGTTTGTCTATGGAGATTGCATGGTTGTGTGCTCGATTTATATATGTCAGTAACGGGTGTGGCTGAAATAACCGAATCCACACACTTTTGGCCATGTAGTGTAGTTCATTGGGAATGCTCAAAGCTTCAATTTTAAGAATAGACAACTGAACTTCTAATAAATTGCTTGTCTGGTATTAAGAGGATATTTCATTCCATTAAGGGTATCACTGGTTGAACCTGCATATGCACATTGGCGCCTAGTGTTAGTTTTTTAAGAATAACAATGCATGGGGCATAAGTTCAGGGTCAATTGATTTGAAACTCAAAGGGTGGCACTACACAATATGGCCATAAGATGCCCATCAGAGTATTCCAAACCAAGCCTCCAGTCTCATGACTAGATGGAACAAAGTGGCTGGTTAGCACCACAAGCTTTCCAGAAAGCTTCTCTAGTTTCGGATGGCATCAATAGTAACCAATGGGTGGGGGTTAGACACAGGATGAAAAATTACTGTTTCTTTTGTGCTGATAAACTGCTTTTCTACCCCATGCCAGGTAAACCGGTGTCTCCCAATTAACCTACACCGAGGGGATGCTGGAACAATACTGGAGTCTGAAATACTATTATTTTGTTTATGGCAGGGAAGAAAAGCCTTGGAGCCTTCTAAAAAAAAAAAAGCCTTCTACAACACTGAACATGACAACTAGGCAGGTGAGGTTCCTCCCCCTTCTGCCTCTCATGTTGGGCCCAGGGCCCACAGAGCTGGGGTAGGACTGCAACTCTGTCCCACGATGCAGGTCAACTGCCCTCTCTATCACATGGATTTGGTTACATAACATATGTAAGACTGTACCATTAAGTTGGGAATGACAAATCTACACTTGCTCATACATACAAGCAACCCCTAAATAAAACTTTCCACACATTTGCTTAAATGTCTCATAAAACATGTAACAATTAGGCACAAATCCTTTTGTACATTTGTAGTTTGTTAGGCTTCTGTCTTTCACAGAGCACCTCTCGGCAGTGTTTTAAGTCCCATTTGTGGCCGGACACTAGTACTCCGGTGATCCATCATGTCACGGAAGCAAAAAATATATGTATATAAAAAAAAAAAAGTACAAGGTTCTTCACATTTGCGCTGGTAGTCATGGTCAGGAGTGCGGCAAATTGGCTGTGTCAGTTTTGGCAGTATGCATGTGTGGATAAGGGTGTGTGAATGTGTGTCTTGAAACTGAATTTGACAATACAAAGACACATCAGTATATGTACACACTGAGAAGAATGGGTGGAAGAAGAGATCAAGGACACATCTTCCGAGAGCCAAGGGAATTCCACCAGATCTGCAAAGGAAAATACAATAGTGTCAGTCTTCTAAACTTGAAAGCACTACAATTATTGACAAAGATGAAATATGGATGAAGAGATACCTACCTGGTATTACATATGGCTGACTGGGTTATGGCCATCTCCCCCCATGCCGGGGTGGCCTCCTGAGAGCTGCATGGGGGACTCCCCCACCACCCCAGAGACTTTCTCCTCCTCCCGCCGCTTCAGACATGCTGCTTTAGGGTTCAGGTTGCGTTCTGACAAGAGGGGATAGCAGGGAATATGAGTTTACATTGCATACAAGTCATTTAACCAACCTTCCACTGTGCTATAAAAACTCAATCCTTTATTAAAAAGATACATAAAACAGATTTTTCTGGTGTGAAAAATAGCTGGATGAAATTTTCGGGATGGTTCTCGATGGTCCACTGAGAAAAGAATATACACAGGGGACAAAGTAATATAGAGGTCAACATGTAAAAAGTGACAATACAAGAGATATGGCCACAGTAGCCCTGCGTTACCTCTGACTTGCTGCTCCAGGTTGAGAATGACGTTGACGGCTTGATGCAGGATGAGCAGTTTGGTCTGAGGTTTGTCGTTGCTGAGGTGCAGCTGGCACATGCGGCCCAGCTCCTTGAAAGCCTCGTTGATGTCTCGCACTCGCAGCCGCTCGCGGGCGTTGTTGGCCACTCGCCGCTCTTTCTCACGCTCTACCTTTACCTCAGGAGGAAGGTCCTCGTCATCCTCATCCTCTTGACTAGAAGGCGGAAGACACGGAGAGGAATGAAGCCACGGGAGGACGGCACTCACAAACCAAGCAACTAGACTTTCAAAGAGTTGGGCCGCATGTGCCAGCTGCACCTCAGCAAAACATGCGAAGCAGCATAGACACCTAAGCATTTAGCTGTCATTCTAAAAGAATCCTGGGTAGCACCAGGAAGTTATGTTGTTCTGAAAGTAAATGTATTAAAAGGAAGCTCCAGATACATTGTTAAGTCATACAATTGATCCGAAGAAACATTTAATTTACTCAAGACTAGGAAAATAAGTTACCAATTGCAGTGAAACGCATTATAAGACTATTTGGTAAAAATACTAAACAATAATGATTTATCCCACATGGTTTGGAAATGTTGTTATTTTTTACCATTATGCTATTCAATGTTGCTTTGTTTTCCAACTTATGTCTATTACCATCAAACCAAATGAAAATGTAAGTGCTAGGCTTTGCAGAACGGTAGACTTTGATATACAGTATTGGCTCCCCAATTGTGTGCTTTCAGCGCACAAAGCACTATGGCCTATGGATGGAGACTTACTCATCTCCCGGGTCTGACAGGCCTGAGAGGCCAGAGAGGATCTGGAGGGTCAACGCCTCCTTTCTGAAAACAATGGAACATGACGGGAGGGCATTACACAACTAGCTACCAATTCAATTAGTGACCAACTCAACTAACACAGCTAACTAGCAGTTGAAATTGTGCATCTACATCGAGGCTAATGTCATGCGCTCCTCCTCGTATTTCTTTCGCTAACAAAATTGAACAACATTTCCACCTATGTGGGATAAAATAGTCTACAGTATGTTCATCAACAAATGGTAATACACAGGAATGCATTCTCTATGACAGTTGCCAGTGTCAATAGTCGGGGTGAGAGAAGGTTGGTGATCACCTACCTTGCTCTGATGCGTTTGGTTTCTTTCTTCTCGTCCTCAGACTTGTCAGCGATGGAGGAGTTCTCGTCGTCCTCCTTGTCCTCCCTCTTGATGTCCGAGCCGCTGGACGAGTGTGTGGAGCGGGCCACACTTCCTGGCAGACCTGTGTTGCAGCACAGAAACGCACCTTCAGTATGTCCGATTTAGAGAACAATTAAGTAGCCCAATTATCTTATCGGCTTGCCATGTTTAATACATTAAATCAGGGAACAGGAGTAAAGGTCACAGGTCATGTGGGGGATGAGCAGTGAATCAGAGTGTGTGACTCACTGGTGAAGCTCTCTGGTTGTCCAGTGGACTGAGGGGGTCCGGAGGCGTGGTGACCGTGCAGCAGGGTACTGCTGGGAGGAAGGCCTGTGGGCTCCTCCTGGTGGTTCCCTCCCTGGAGAACGGTAACACAACATGAGACAAACACAACAACATGCAACGCGATGACAAAAGCTTTATTAAATCTGTTGCTTGGAAAGTTCAATAAAAATTATCATCATAATCTCAGTAATGTAAGACAACAGGGGGCTAAGTCTTGGAGTCAGAAGGTGTGTTCACCATGGTAGGGTGTCTGTTGCTGAGGGCAAGGCCAGCATTGGAGAAGGCCTGAGAGAGACCTCCCAGGCCACCGTTGTGTACAGAGGACACAGCGCTCAGCAGGCTGTGCATGTCAGAGTGGGCTCCTCCTCCCAGGCCGGGCGGGCCTTGGACAGCGTGGCTACGCAGCACGTGGATGGCCTCCTCCAGGCGGTCCTCCATTTTGTTCTGCTGCAAGGAGACAGATGTAAAGGGCAAATCTCAGTCACTATGTTGACTACTATACGATCACATCAAATAATAGATTTTGTAATTATTTGGAGTGAAGAGGGCGTACCAGGGCATGCAGTTGCCCTTCGTAGTTGGGTGACAGGGCAGACTGCCCTGAAGGTCTTGGCCATTGAGATGCAGCTCCTGCAGAGAGAGAATAGAAGAGATGCCATATTTACACAGAAAATCCTGTCCAACAAAATGACAGCTCTGATTTCCAACAGTAGATGGAGCTCCAGAACCATTTTCAGGGCTCCAGAGATCCAGTCAAGCCCTTTACTAATACAAGCTATTAGATGCAGCAGGTATAATCCAGTATGTATACCTGCAATTCCCTGGGGCGAGCCCACTGGGGTGGAGGGTGTGGAGGAGAAGTTGTTACTGTTGTGGTCCGAGGGGTAGATCTAACCCACACAGGACAAAGTGTCTTTAGACAGTGAACAGCAGAACACAATGCAGTTCAATCAAAAGGTCTGTAGGATTTTTTTTGAGAGGATTACTCACTGAAGCAAGAGCCTTCCCAATCTCATCCCCTGAGCTCCCTGCAGTAGTGCCTCTATTGGCTGTGGAGAAACGACAGCTTATTGACCTCACCCATTATTTAAAAAGGCAGCAACTACTATATAAAAGGTCTCCAATAAGCTAGTGAGACCGCTTTAAAGACATTGTTAAACCGAGGGGCAACACAACATGTTTAACAGGAGAAGGACAAGGTAATTGGTTAACAAAATGCACGGTTGTCATGTGAGCCTTTATTGTACCCATGATGCTGTCTGCGCCGTTGATGGAGGATGTGTGGTTGTAGCTCCCAGACCCAGAGTGGAAGCCGGGCGGGAGACTGCCGTTCACCTCACTGCCGTGGAGAGGGTAGTTCTGTGGGGACAGAGGCAGGGGTTGACGCTTCTAGAGGGAAGACAAAACAGCTTGGGTTAGAGCAACTTGTATGGAAGTTGGATTCGTCAGAGAGTAGAAATAGCATTAAAAAAAGAACACAGAACTCAATACAACAGTTACTTGATTGTAAATTATATGAAATATTACATAGCGTGGGGTTGTCCTCACCATCCTGTCCTGTGGGTTGATGGCAGAGAAGGATCCGGGCTGGCCGATGTGGGGAGAGTTCCCCAGCATGGCAGAGTAGCCAGACTGACCCAAAGGTCCTGAGGAGGCCCAAGGGTCAGAGGAGGGGTGGAGTCCCTCTGTCAACAACAACAGGGTTAGGCAATGGACTTACTCACTCAAACATGACTGACTCCAGTGCATTTGAACATAACACATTTTCATATACCTTAAATCATTAAGTTAACATAACAAAGAGGTTAGACTGTGTCATCATGCCAGTGCTTAAGTGGTTGACATAGTTACCTTGCATGTAAAAAGAGCCTGGGTAGACAGAGCCAGGTTTGGTGCCAGGATATCCTCCGTTGTCACGGGCATACTCATCCCCGGAGGAAGAGGCATACACCTAATAGGTGAAACAAATTTCACATTAGTTGTCATTTCAACAAAACACACTTGTGTCATGATATATACCTACAGTCAGCCTCCCCTAAAATAAAAGGTGTCTGCGCCTTACATCTACCATTGCCAGGTATCACTATTGCCAAGATAACAAATGCACAACTGCCACTAATCAATGGTGTTAACGTTTAGCTAACGGTTGTAGCACTAAGCAGCCAGGAGGTGGCGAGGGTGAGGCCTGGCATGCCTCCCTTGCCTATGCCGTGTGCGAGAGCGGCACAGTGGCCATGCCGGGCACAGCGACGGTTACAATCCCACAGCACAGCCAGCACTTCCTCTCTCCCAGGAGCCCAGTGACATAGCAGGGTTAGTGCCTGCAGAGCCTCCCCTCAAGCTATCCTTTCACCAGCAGCTCACACACTGAGATGTGCACAAACACACAACATTGTCCAGCCCATGACCTCAAATAAACAAGGGAATCACATTTCATCCTTTCTCTGATTTCTATAGTACCAAGACCGTGAGTTTCAACTGAAGGGGCATAGATAATACGCATGTACTGAATTTGTATTTATTGAATTAGGGGTGATATGGGTCCGTGACCCAATATTCTAATAGCCATTTGGTTAAATGGCCCTTCAAGGGTCCATTCCAAGTTATTCCGAACCACAATGAATGCTACATTGAAAATGGCAAGCCATTCCAAACCTTTTTTCCCCTGCATGTGTCGGAAACGTCGAATCACTCCCCTAAAATTCAAATGGACACAAAGATCCCAGCTTCCTGACACTATAACCCATTACTCACGCTTTCTGGCATGTACGGGGTGAAAGAGGGAAGAGAGAGAGGCTATGCTGCAAAGAATGCTAAACCAGAAAACAGATTTTTTTTCTGTAATTTGATTTAACAGAGAGAAGTGGAAAGGGAATGGAGAGATGCACTTCTAATTACAGAGCCATCTGCCTGTTCCTGGACCTGGTCCAACTCCACAGGCAGCTGGGCTGAGGAGAGCCGAGGAGAGGGAGAGGGCTGAGAGAGGCGGGGGCTGGGTGCCCGTCAGCGAGAGAGAGCGAGGTTGCAATGGAGGGGGCGGGGGCAAAGTGGGGAGTGTGGGGGGGAAATTAAGGCGCTGATGATTTATGAAATGGGCAGAGAGATAAGGCTGGGGTGGGGGACAGAATAAGGTAATCTAAATGACTTAAACAAAGCATGATATGGCCAGGGGAGTCAGTCTGTGTGAATAGGGGCTTTACTACCATCACGGTTAATTCGAGAGAACAAGGCGGAGATGGCTTCATTTAACAATAGGCTTGTCTTTCAGGGGAAACAATGTTGAGCGAATCTTCTGCTCTAGATAGATGTGTGGGGGAATGAAACAATGATTGCGGGTGGATAATTGTGTTCTTAGGAAGAAAGAATTCGGATTTCTGTGGAAAATCCTCACTAATGGGGGTTTAATGTAATTCAGGTTCTGACTGTGTGAGCATTTGCAAAACAAGTGATGTAATATGACAATAGAATGGGCCTAGTAGAAAACAATATCAACTTAGAGAAAATATCCTCTACATTAATAATACAACCACAGTAGGTCTGTATTATTACCACTGTGTGGCGCAGCGGTCTAAGGCACTGCATCTCAGTGCTAGAGGCATCACTACAGACCATGGTTCGATCCCTGGCTGTATCACAGTGATCGGGAGTCCCATAGCGCGGCACAAAATTGGCCCAGCTTTGTCCGGGTTCGGGAAGGGTTTGGCCGGGGTAGGCTGTCATTGTAAAATAAGAATTTGTTCTTAACCGACTTGCCTAGTTAAATAAAAGGTTAAATTACGGTTTCCCAAACTCGGTCCTCGGGACCCTAAGGGGTGCAAGTTTTGGTTTTTGCCCTAGCACGCCATAGCTGATTCAAATAATCAACTAAACCAAAACGTGCACCCCTTGGGGTCCCAAGGACAGACTTTGGAAAACGCTGGTCTAGAAAACGACATATACACATGGTAACAGTCAAAAGTTTGGACACACCTTCTCATTCTAGCATTATTCTTTATTTTTACTATTCTACATTGTAGAATAACAGAGAAGACATCAAAACAATGAAATAACACATAGGGAATCATGTAGTAATAAAATAAATTCTCAAATCAAAATATATTTTACATTTGAGATTCTTCAAAGTAGCCACCATTTGCCATGGCGACAGCTTTGGACACTCTTGTCATTCTCTCAACCAGCTTCATGAGGTAGTCACCTGGAATGCATTTCAATTAACAGGTGTGCCTTGTTAAAAGTTAATTTGTGGAATTTCTTTCCTTCTTAATGCGTTGGAGCCATTCAGTTGTGTTGTGACAAGGTAGGGGTGGTATAGCCCTATTTGGTAAAAGACAAAATCCATATTATGGCAAGAACAGCTTTATTTATTTATTTAACCTTTATTTAACTAGGCAAGTCAGTTAAGAATAAATTCTTATTGACAATGACAGCCTAGGAACAGTGGGTTAACTGCCTTGTTCAGGTGCAGAATGACAGACTTTTACCTTGTCAGCTCGGGGATTCGATCTAGCAACCTTTCGGTTACTGGCCCAACACTCTAACCACTAAGCTACCTGCCGCAAAGAGAAACAATAGTTCATCATTACTTTAAGACATGAAGGTCAGTCAATCCGGACCGCTACAGGAAAGGAAGACCCAGAGTTGCCTCTGCTGCAGAGGATGAGTTCAATAGAGTTACCAGTCTCAGATATTGCAGCCCAAATAAATGCTTCAGAGTTCAAGTAACAGACACATCTCAACATCAACTGTTCAGAGGAGACTACGTGAATCAGGCCTTCATGGTCGAATTGCTGCAAAGAAACCACTAAACCACTACTAAAGGACACCAATAATAAGAAGAGACTTTCTTGGGCCAAGAAACACAAGCAATGGACATTAGACCGGTGGAAATCTGTCCTCATGTCTGATGAGTCCAGATTTGAGATTCTTGGTTCCAACCACCTTGTCTTTGTGAGACAGAGTAGGTGAACGGATGATCTCCGCAAGTGTGGTTCCCACCGTGAAGCATGGAGGTGGTGGTGTAATGGCGCTTTGCTGGTGACACTGTCTCTGATTTATTTAATAGTTTAGATATCTTCACTATTATTCTACGATGTAGAAAACAGTAAAAATAAAGAAAAAACCTTGAATGAGTAGGTGTGTCCAAACTCTTGACTGGTACTGTATGCACGTATTAAAGAAAGTATGTGGACAACCCTTGAAATTAGTGGATTCTGTTATTGTAGCCACACCCGTTGCTGACAGGTGTATAAAAATCGAGCACAGCCATGCAATCTCAATAGATAAACATTGGCAGTAAAATGGCCTTACTGAAGAGCTCAGTGACTTTCAACGTGGCACCGTCATAGGATGCCACTTTTCAGTTTGTCAAATTTCTGCCCTGCTAGAGCTGCCCCGGTCAACTGTAAGTGTTGTTATTGTAAAGTGGAAACGTCTAGGAGCAACAACGGCTCAGCCGCGAAGTGGTAGGCCACACAAGCTCACAGAACGGGACCGCCGAGTGCTGAAGCACTTAGTGCGTAAAAATCATCCGTCCTCGGTTGCAACACTCACTACCGAGTTCCTAACTGCCTCTGGAAGCAACGTCAGCACAATAACTGTTCGTCCCGGAGCTTCATGAAATGGGATTTCCATGGCCGAGCAGTCGCACACAAGCCTAAGACCACCATGCGCAATGCCAAGCGTCGACTGGAGTGGTGTAAAGCTCGCCACCATTGCACTCTGGAGCAGTGGAAAGGCCTTCTCTGGAGTGATGAATCACGCTTCACCATCTGGCAGTCCGACAGACGAATCTGGGTCAGGCGGATGCCAGGAGAACGCTACCTGCCCCAATGCATAGTGCGAACTGTAAAGTCCGGTGGAGGAGTAATAATGGTCTGTGGCTGTTTTTCATGGTTCGGGGCCCTTAGTTCCAGTGAAGGGTATTCTTAACGCTACAGCATGACAACATCTTACGATTCTGTGCTTCCTACTTTGTGGCAAAAGTTTGGGTTAGGCCCCAGTGCACAAAGTGAGGTCCATATAATTCACACCTTTGAGAATTGGCCTAATCGCCCAACATCAGTGCCCGACCTCACTAATGCTTGTGGCTGAATGGAAGCAAGTCCCTGCAGAAATGTTCCAGCATCTAGTAGAAAGCCTTCCCAGAAGAGTGGAGGCTGTTATAGCAGCAAAGGGGGGGACCAACTCCATATTAATGCCTATGATTTTGGAATGAAATGTTCGACAAGCAGGTGTCCACATACTTTTCATGTAGTGTAGATGGCGCCATATTAAGGGGTAACAATATGCCTGAGGAATGGCCTGTGTTGTGTGTGACATGGAGGTTAGGGGTTAGGGCCAGGCCCTGATGTACAGGTATTAGAAGTTTAGTTGAGAGGTCTGGCAGTTGGGTTGGAGAGCTAGAACTAGGTTACCACATAGAGCTGAGGGTGCAAAGGAAGAGGGGGAGCAGGTGGGGGAGAGAGCGGGGAGAGGGAGAGAGAGAGAGAGAGAGAGCGGGGAGAGAGAGAGAGAGAGGGGGGAGAGAGAGAGAGAGAGAGAGAGAGAGGGGGGAGAGAGAGAGAGAGAGAGAGGGGGGAGAGAGAGAGAGAGAGAGAGGGGGGAGAGAGAGAGAGAGAGAGAGAGCGGGGAGAGAGAGAGAGAGAGAGAGAGCGGGGAGAGGGAGAGAGAGCGGGGAGAGAGAGAGAGAGAGAGCGGGGAGAGGGAGAGAGAGCGGGGAGAGGGAGAGAGAGAGCGGGGAGAGGGAGAGAGAGAGAGCGGGGAGAGGGAGAGAGAGAGAGCGGGGAGAGGGAGAGAGAGAGAGCGGGGAGAGGGAGAGAGAGAGAGCGGGGAGAGGGAGAGAGAGAGAGCGGGGAGAGGGAGAGAGCGGGGAGAGGGAGAGAGAGAGAGCGGGGAGAGGAGAGGGGGAGAGCAGGGCGAGGGACACAGGATCATCAGCAGTCATTAATCTGGGCTCAGACACGGGCTAAGAGGCCTTGCGAGCAGCACGCCTCACAACTGGGTCACTCATAGGGGGAGGCCTCCCAGACCATCGTGTGGCGAAGCGTAAGCGGACGGGTTGAGGAGGGGGGCAGCCAGAGGTTTTACATTAATTTACACTAAAACCACATGGCCATCGCTCAAACTGTGGGAGCGGCTGAGAGAAGGGCCTCAAACCCAGACGGTGTTTAATATTGCCTATGTGGTGCAGTCACGAACCCTGGCCACAGAGGTTTCACTATGACTGTCTTCACTGCGGTGTCACATATGCATATATGAGAGTACAGGAGAGTGAATGTGCCCATGGTTTGGGTTACAGAAAATGTTTGTGTAATGGCAATATATCATTTTAATGATCCCTGGCAGGGGGCCTTCCACTATTAGTTAAAAAGGCATCAGGCACCCTGAACACACTGGACCATCTTACAGGGCATGGTAAGCAAATACCACACGGCATGCAATCTCAAGCATTAGTTCCAACAAAAACAACTCTACAGTGTTATTTACTACTGTTGGTTATTTGGAGGCTTGCTCAGCATCTGTAGCATTTGTCAGTAGAGCACAATATAGACTAAAGTTATTCATTTGGTACTTTGTCAGTAGTCTGAGCCCAGTGTTGTAGAAACTAAATGTTTGTTTGGAGGCTCTCTCACTCGCCTGGGCTGCCAGTTGTTTGTCTGAGTGAGCAGAGACCATTTGGCCCCACCTGTCTGTCTGTCAGAGAGCTTCTGGAGCAGACAGACAGTGGTAAGTGTTAGTGTGGGGAGACTGTCTGTGAAGGGGAGTAGAATGAACACTCACCGAGGAAGGCAGGCCAGGGGGTTTCCGGATCTTCTTCGGTTGGGTGTCTACAGGGAGACAGAAGGTAAATCAGATAGCACGCTTCATAAAGGTTGACTGTTAGGGCTCTATTTTCGGCTGGTGTTAAGACAGCACAATTGTCAAACGCACGCTCGTTGAAGATTTTGACCTGCTAAAGCCGGCGCTCTGCTATTTTCCAGCCCTTGCGCCAGGATTGGTAATTGAACTGTCTTACATGAGCTCGCTTGCGCCGAGGTGGGAGGGGTGGCAATATCTGAGGCGTGTTCTTAAAATGTGCGCCAAAGTGCAATTTCAGACAGCGCTGGTGGGAATATTTAAGACCAACCAAAACCTGGCCTTAGTGGTAAAGCTGCTGGTTATGGCATGGATTTTGACAGCGGAAGCACAGCCTGTCCAGGCGTGCCACACAGTGCCCTATGCACATGGTACAAGGAAAATATTTTTATGTTCCCGTAAACCTCGTATTGAGAAACATAAAAAAACTATATTTTCCCACTTTGTTTCATTTGACTAAGGCAGTTTTTTTTTGTCTGTCCCAATGCATTCGCCAAGTAGTCAAGACTATCGATAAAGGGTTAAGCTCGTGACACCACTTTGAAATAAATTTCAATCACCAAAGCTTTATTAAAAGATCACGTTTTGGAGCAGCAAAACAGTGAGCGAACATCCCCTTTTTATCTATGTACATTATTTTAGCCAGCGCCTGTTATTATTTTGGATGTGTGTAAAAAACAAACACTCCATGTAGGCTACATGTCCATAATGGAATGAGAGATGAGATGATGCCGGTGACCATTGTATTTAGAAACATTCAAGTTATTTTCCTGTAACAATTGCTTGTTTTCTATTCCATTTGATAACAAAACAAGCACAAAGTAGGAAACCCTTAGCTGTAATTCTAGTAGGGTGTTTCACCAGCAATGCGTCAGGTGTTTTTCCTGGCCATGCATTAGCCAAGTAGCCTATCCATAAAAGGTTACTAAATGGTCTACTCGTGATGCTTTTGCATTATTCACATTGGACTATGCACTGCATGTAGGTCTTTCAGGTTGTATCCATCCTCATTTCCAAAGAGCACTTCTTGTCTAGTTTCCAAAGAAGCCCATTTCCAAACATATTCAAATTATTCAGTCCTATAACGCCATATCAACGGTAGGCCAAGGATGTATCTTGCTTATTGAGAACGTGCCTCACACAATAAAATTTACATACAATTTACAGAAGCCTAGTATTTTTTGTTTGAGAAGAAAGAAGAGCGATGCATAAAGATATGTAGGCCTATACTCGTTGAAGTCAACTACAACAATGTTCTGTCAACACTCCAAACACTGAATGTTTTTTTACAGTAATTACTAGTTTCTGTAGCCTATGCTATTTAATAAACTGTAGCATCAATCCACAAGGGACTAGGACGAGAATATTCCGTGCCCCCAGCCGAATTGAACGACAACGCAAAGACAATCAATGACCTACAGAACTTGAGACAATGGCATGCAGTATTAAGCCATGAAACGCATTGATTGGCCAGTGAGTGGCCAAGCCCTTGTCACACCTACAATTAATTTATTCATCAAAACCCAGTCCTTTCGCGGCACTGCCAGTTAATGCGCTCATAATTCCTGCTGTCAAAATAGCACAAATATTTCTGGCACACCCCAGACCTATAGCGCTACCGCCAGCACTAAGATTTACCATTGTGTTAGGTTTATTAAATTAGAGCCGTTAGTGTCTTGTTTGAAAATAAAATATTATTTGACCATATTGACGGTATTATTGTGTATTGTTAGCATTTTTCACCCAGTTAAAAAGGTTAAAGCTACACATATATTTGGCTGAGACAACTTCTTGTTCTATAATCTGACATAAAAAGGCAAGAGCCTGAAAAACATTTCTACAAAGAACTAAAGCTTTTTCCGAATCCATCTCTCTTACCTAGCTGGCCATCGGGAGGCCTCCTCCTGGGGTTGTTGGGGTACGATCCGGGGTAGAACTGAGAGGCAGACTTTAGCCCAGAGGGAGACATGGCATCTGGACTGGGCATGGCGATGTCACTGGGTAGGAAGCCAGGCTGGCAGAACAACACAAAGAGCAAGGGGTTAACAAACAACACATGCAGGAATGCATAGAAAAACACACATGAATGCACAGTTCTGGGAAATCCAGAACGCTCTAATTCAATGTGTTTCGGATGAAAGGAGAAGTGAGAAAACGAGGTCTTCTTTATACTGAAACCTGACTATGAATTTTGCTCAAATCAAGTTAGAATTGGTGATGTGGGCAACCTAAACTATGATCATAACAGGGTCTAAGCAAAGGTGTCAGAAGTACTCTTACCTGGCCTCCAAACGAAGAGTATGGTACCCTCTCATTTTTACCTGCAAGGCGAAATGTACAATTAGCGGGTTCCTTATGGAATGGAAGTTACACATTGGGTATTCAGAGTAATATTTCAAAATGACAAAGTTACAAATGATTAGTAGCCATTTAAAATACAGAAGTAGTGATAAAAGCGGCCTCCCCCTTTCAGAGCTCTCAGGTGCTGGCCAGACAAACCCCAAGAGAGCGTTTCTGCTTCAGTGCTCTTAACATCCCCAGCACCCACTAAATACACATTACACACACAGTTTCTGGCACTTTGTCACTCAGATAACAATTTCATGGTCATAACAAAATACGTACACACCAACAGTAACCTCCGCTACTTATTTACAACCTATCCCCATTACAACAGTGGTTCCCAACCAGGGGTATTAGGACCCCTGGGGGTACTTGGCCTATCCACAGGGGGTACTTGAAAAGACTTGAGACCACAGCCCTACTGGTAAAAATGCACGAGGGGGTAACTTCAGGGTTATCCGGGCAGATCAAAATTCAGTTGGTGGTACAGTAACTGAAAAGGGTTGGGAACCACTGCATTACAACAGTGATAGACACAAAGAGACAAGCCAGAAGACTCTGAGCGTAGCCTACCTCCGATTCCTGAACTGAGGAAGGGAGATGACAGGCCCTCATGCTCATTGTAGTGGGAGCCATCTCCGTAGCCCTGTGGGAAAACACATGATGAGGACTGGAGTCCAAGTCAGCAGAGTTCACTGAAGTCCTTCCATGCCATGGCCAGTGCACTGGTTCATCCCAGTCTGTAAACTGTCATGCGAGCTCAGGAAATGTGCAGAATCCAGGCTCTAGAAATGTCTTAATCATCAAGTTGTGGTAATCAGTAATCACAGTTTGCTGCAGCCAATCTTCACCCCCTATATCCCGTTCCTTATATTTACACCGAAACGAGCCAAGACAGTTACCGTGGCTGTGAAGCAGCAATTACCATTGGGCTTCCACAGATGTAAAGTTTAGCGCAGAGCCTGCCAACGCCTGACACTGTTCCAAGACATTAGGTACAAAGTAAAAACTACCAGTCTGAATCTAAAGTTTGCCAACACACTCCGCTGTTATCGTGTGTGAGTGAGAGAGTTTGAGAGCATGTGAGGAGTCCCTGGTAATGCTTACCCGTCCCTGGTTGAAGGAGGGGCTGTTCTGTTCTCCAGGGCCCCAGGATCCAGAGCTACTGCGCTCATCCAGAGCTGGATGAGAGAAACGGCAGGGTTACTCACTGACTGGTATAGACAGACAGCTTTAAAAACTCACATTAGGTTGGGTGGACCATGGAAGAGACAACTTACATCATAAACTACTAGATCCGGACAAATTATACTAAGACCAGCAAGTTACAATGACTGTGGGCATGTTCCTCCTTCCTAGTACTAGCGCAAGTGTTTATTTGGTGTCAGTGGTGGGATCGAGTGGCCGCCGGGCAATACCATCGACCAACAGTGAAGTTAGGGGTAGGGTCCTATAGCTCAAACCTATTTGTAGACGTGTAGCCATAATACAAGCTAGCACCCGTCACTCAGGTGAACTTGTCAGCAGTGCAGGGCCCTGAGCCAATGCATGTCATTCACAAGAGTTAACTGGTTTAAAGGCAAAGCCACTGGGACAACAGGTCATCTTTAAGAGAATCTGCCATTGTTGCATTAAAGGGATTGAATTCACCAAAATTACAACATGACATTGGTTTCTTCAACTTGGAGGCAGTCTAGAGACAAGGTACGATGGAAATCCATGCTTTGGTTAAGTTTCCCTGGCACAGTTTCTACATACAAACGTTTTTGCATTTGTGGTACAAATCCCATTCAGGTCAGGGGACCGATATTAGCATTTTTTGCACCTCATGTCCAAATCATCCGAAAGTATTCAAAATTGATTGTGAAGCTCAAAGTCACTTAGAGGTTTTGAACATGATGCACAAAAAATGTTAATATTGGTCCCATGACTTGAAAGGGATTTGTGCCACAAATGCTAAAATGTTAGCATGTGAAAACAGTGCCAGGGAAACTAAACCAAAGCATGGATTGCTGTCATACCTTGTCCATAGACTGTTTACATTGTTTGTGGAAAACTCTACCCCAAAGATCTAGGCAGAGACTATTTAAGGTAGGGTAAGGAAATCAATGTATTTGTACATTTGGGTGAACTATCCCTTTAAGGAGGGACCATTCCATACATATCCATGTGAAAACATCAAAGTGAAAATCGCCATCACCAGTCTAATAGAGGGGTCATTTCACTGATTGGCTGAGAAACCAAACTATAAACAGAATGTGTCATTGTCCAGCTTCTCATTGAAATTCGTTCCACAGCAGTTTTGCAGATGCCATCATACGCTAAGCCACAATACAACCAATAACATACATATTCAGTACACAAAGCATATATGAAAATGTTAAATTATTTCACAAGTGGCGGCTGTGGCATAGGAAAAACAAGGATTCTAAAGATTGGCGGAGCAGAAATTCCAAATACCCCCTTCTCCCATAGTCTTATCCGTTAATGCTACCAAGCCTCTCTGGAGACACAGGGCTTAATTGCATACTAATTTGCATAAGTGTGCATATTAATGTGGTTTCCTTATGAATATTCATATTTCTCCTTTGATTTTTGCCTAATTAAAAAAATGTGTGCGTGAGAGGGAGAGTGTGAGGGGAGGGAGGGAGGGTCTGGGTGAGATGAGCGACTAAAGAGTGAAAATGACTGATGAGGCTAACAGAGTGGTGCAAGCACCTACACACGCTATGACAGCCATGATCTATGGAGCTGATGCCACTGGCATGGAGAAGCAGGGGAGCAGGACCTCCAAAGATCAGCCTTACTCAGTCACTGTCAGTGGGCTGAAAGGCCACACTGCTAACACAGCTACATATAGTCACAACAGCACACAGAACTGATGGACAACGAAATATGTAAGACAGGCTTTGCATGGGCACCACTTCATCTAAAACAGCCTTGCTGGCAGTTAGTTCACTCAACACTGAGACACGATCAAATAAGAGGAACCCCAGGTCTATAAAACAAGCTTTTCCATTATCCAGTGTCTACAATGGCTTTGGTCCAGCAGCCACTCAATAATAGTATTTGGTGCCCACCTAGACCTACGCCACTTAAAAAGGCCTCCATTTGGCGAGTGGGTAGTGTCTGAGATAGAATCGCTTTACTGAGGACAACTCTGACAACATTGTTCACACTTTGTGGAGTAATTAACTCAAAGGCAATTAAATAAGGTGGGGAGCTGCTGAGATGGCAATGACACAGCCAGCCATGTTAAGAAGTGGGAGCCAAACACTGAGCCTACTGCCACAATGGAGGAGGGGAGGACAGGGGTAAAGGACTGAAGGAAAGGAGGAGAGGGGGACAGGAAGAGGGGAGGAGAAACAGACAAGACAAGTGGAGGAGAGAGGGACATGGGTGAACGACTAGAGGAACAGAGGGAGTAAAAGGCACAGGGAGGAGAGAAGGACAGGGGTATGAGACAAGAGAGGACAGACTTCATTGTTCCAAGTTCACTCTTCATTCTTTTGAAGAACATATTAATTTAATTGTTTGTGTAATGCTGTTATAAGTGTGATTGCATTTTATTCTCACTTTCTACCTGTTGAAATGTTGCGCCTCAACTTTATAACCTGATTCAGTAATGAGAATCTAGTGAAGGCCATGAGGACAATACTAACACTGTACAGGAGCAGCCAGCCACTGAAGAAATAATCATATTTTGAGGCACAAAACCTTCTCACATGGCAAAATCTAATATGCCTCCAAAAGGCAGCCTAGATCGTTTCTTGCGTATGTCTTAACAAGATATAGACCTAGTAGAGCAGCCATTTTCTAGTGCCAGCAGTATAGGGCATATTAGATAGAAGTTGGCTGTTCAGATCATAAGGTGACAAACAACCCATGACAATCATCTGAAAAAATATTTGTGTGGGAGTGAGTGCACAAGCATTTGTCTGTGCGTGTGAACGGGGGTTGTTTGTTGTGGTTGGGGGGGGGGCTGTCCTTTGGCTGGGTGACGGGGGCCAGCAGCTGCAAAGGTGAGTGAGGGGATGCCTGATAGAGGGGTACTAATTGCGAAGGGAGCTCTGAGTACCTTTGTGTTGGTGAATAGCTCTGCTTCTTCCTTTCCCGCACTGGGTCATCTACTAGTAGTGGCACACTGAAGCCGTGATGTCACGGGATACAGTTGGCCCAGGCAAACAGGAAGTTGACGCAAGTTACCAGGAGAACAATAAAGAACATAACAGGCTGCTCTTTGTTAAGGCCCTGTGATCCTATCATAATGGAGGACGGAAGAAAAAATATGTTTAACTTCTCTAGGGTAGGGGGCAGCATTTGGAATTTTGGATGAAATGCATGCCCAAATTAATTAAATTATGCATATAAAACTGGTAGAGTTGGATAGAAAACACTAAAGTTTACAAAACGGTTAAAATAGTGTCTGAGTATAACAGAACTGATTTAGAAATTGTTTCAGGCTTGTATTCTGAAAGATTAGGAAGTAAGAGCAGTCTGAATGAGTGGACCCTAAAGTGTCACAGACCTTTTTCATGCGCGAGACCGAGACAGTGCGTTTCTTGTTAACCTTTTAAATTGACGACGTTATTGTCCGGTTGAAATATTATCGATTATTTAGGCTAAAAACAACCTGAGGATTGAATATAAACATCATTTGACATGTTTATGAACTTTATGGATACAATTTGGATTTTTGTCTGCCTGTTTTGACTGCGTTTGAGCCTGTGGATTACTGAAGAAAACTCGAACAAAAACTGAGGTTTTTGGATATAAAGAGACTTTATCGAACAAAAGGAACATTTATTGAGTAAATGGATGTCTGCTGAGTGCAACCATATGAAGATCAAAGGTAAGGGATTCATTTTATCTCTATTTCTGACTTGTGTAACTGTTCTACTTGGCTGGTTACTGTTTGTAATGATTTGTCTAGTGGGCTATGTTCTCAAATAATCGTAAGGTATGTTTGCGCCGTAAAGCATATTTTAAATCTGACACCGTGGTTGGATTCACAAGAAGTTCATCTTTAAACCTATGTAAAATGTTTTGTTTTCTGAATTTTTATCATGAGTATTTCTGTATTTGAATTTGGCGCCCAGCAGTTTCACTGGCTGTTGAAGTGGTGGGACGCTAACGTCGCACGTACCCAAGAGAGGTTAAAAAAAAACAGTGCACACAAGTGACTCCATGCAACTTATGAGACTTGTTAAGCAAATTTTCACTTCTGAACTTATTTAGGCTTGCCATAACAAAGGGGTTGAATACCTCAAGACACTTCAGGTCACATTTTTTTATTACATTTGTAAACATTTCTAAAAACATTCCACTTTGACATTAAGGTATTGTGTGTAGGCCCGCCTCTACATATCCAAATAAATAAAATCAAGTTGTCGTTTCAGGACAAAGTGGAAGAGGTGGGGAAATATCATGGGGAAAATGTTAACATGAATCACAAACATTGCCTTCTTCAATAGAAGTCAACCCTCAGGAGAAAAACTGATGTAAAACTGCTAAAGTATGTCATTTTATCCTTGTATTGAGGCTACTCCCCTCTGATTGTATAGTGCCTTCAGAAAGTATCCCACCCCTTGACTTTCACATTTTGTTGTGTTAGAGCCTGAATTTAAAAATGCATTACATTTAAATGTTTTGACACTGGCCTATACACAATATCCCATAATGTCAAAGTGGAATAATGTTTTTAGAATTTTGTTTTTACAAATGTCTTGAGTCAGTAAGTATTCCAGCCCTTTGTTATGGCAAGCTTAAATATTTTCAGGAGTAAAAATGTGCTCAAGTCGCATAATAAGTTGCATGGACTCACTCGTGTGCAATAGTGTTTAACATGATTTTTTTAATGACATCTCTAACCCACACAGTTCCCTCAGTCAAGCAGTGAATTTCAAACAGATTCATCAACAAATACCAGCAAGGTTTTTCAATGCCTCGCAAAGGGCACATATTGGTATATTGGTTAAAAAACACTGACCATGAATATCCCACGGAACATGGTGAAGTTATTAATTACATTTTGAATGGTGTATCAACGCACCCAGTCACCGCAAAGACAGAGGCATCCTTCCTTACTCAGTTGCCAGAGAGGAAGGAAAACGCTCAGGGATTTCACCATGAGGCCAAAGGTGACTTTAAAACATGTTCCAGAGTTTAATGGCTGTGATAGGAGACATTGTAGTTACTGTATAATACTAACCTAACTGACAGACGGAAAAGGAGCCTGTACCAAATAAAAATATTCCAAAACATGCATCCTGTTTACAAGGCACAAAGAAATCCTGCAAAAAAAGAAATTAACTTTATGTCCTGAATAAAAAGAGTTGTTGGATTTGCCCAAAACATATCACTGAGTACCACTCTCTATATTTTCAAGCATAGTGGTGGCTGCATCATGTTATGGGTATGCTTGTAATTGTTAAGGACTGGGGAGTCACTAAGCACAGGCAAAACCTGGATCAGTCTGCTTTCCACCAGATTATGGGAGATTAATTCACCTTTCAGTAGGACAATAACCTAAAACACAAGGCCAAATCGACACAGGAGTTGCTTACCAAGACAGTGAATGTTCCCGAGTTGCCGAGTTACAGTTTGGACTTCAATCTACTTGAAAATCTATGGCAAAAATCTGAAAATGATGTCTAGCAATGATCAACAAACAATTTGACAGAGCTTGAAGAATTTTAAAAAGAAATGGGCAAATGTTACACAATCCAGGCACGGAAAGCACTTAGACTTACCCAGAAAGACTCACAGCTGTAATCGCTGCCCATGGTGCTTCTACAAAGTATTGACTCAGGGGTGGGAATATATACAGTATCAGCCAAAGTTTGGACACACCTACTCTCATTCAAGGGTTTTTGTTTATTTTTACTACATTGTAGAATAATAGTGAAGACATCAAAACTATGAAACAACACATAGGGAATAATGTAGTGAACAAACAAGTGTTAAACAAATCAAAATATATTTGAGATTCTTCAAAGTATCCAGCCTTTGCCTTGACAGCTTTGCACACTCTTGGCATTCTCTCAACCAGCTTCATGAAGTAGTCACCAAGAAACGCATTTCAATTAACAGGTGTGCCTTGTTAAAAGTTAATTCGTGGAATTTCTTTCCTTCTTAATGCTTTTGAGCCAATCAGTTGTGTTGTGACAAGGTAGGGGTGGTATAAAGACGATAGCCCTATTTGGGGAAAAACCAAGTCCATATAATGGCAAGAACAGCTCAAATAAGCAGAGAGAAACAACAGTCCATCATTACTTTAACCTTTAAGACATGAATGTCAGTCAATGTGGAAAATTAAGAACTTTGAAAGTTTTTTTTCAAGTGCAGTTGCAAAAACTATCAAGCGCTATGGATGAAACTGGCTCTCATGAGGACCGCCACAGGAAAGGAAGACCCAGAGTTACCTCTGCTGCAGAGGAGTTCATTAAGAGTTACCAGCCTCAGAAAATGCAGCCCAAATAAATTCTTCAGAGTTCAAATAACAGACAGATCTCAACATGATCAGAGGACACTGCGTGAATCAGGCCTTCATGGTCGAATTGCTGCAAAGAAACCACTACTAAAGGACACCAATAAGAAGAGACTTGCTTAGGCCAAGAAACACGAGCAATGGACCGGTGGAAATCTGTCCTTTGGTCTAATGAGTCCAAAATTGAGATTCTTGGTTCCAACCGCTGTGTCTTTGAGACACAGAGAAGGTGAACAGATGATCTCCGCATGTATGGTTTCCACCGTCAAGCATGGAAGAGGTGGTATGATGGTGTGGGGGTGCTTTACTGGTGACACTGATTTATTTAGAAATCAAGGCACACTTAACAAGCATGGATACCACAGCATTCTGCAGCGATACGCCATCCCATCTGGTTTGCGCTTAGTGGGACTATCATTTGTTTTCAACAGGACAATGACTCAACACACCTCAGGGCTGCATAGGGGCTATTTGACCAAGAAGGAGAGTGATGCATCAGATGACCTGGCCTCAACAATCACCCGACCTCAACCCAATCGAGATGGTTTAGGATAAGTTGGACCGCAGAGTGAAGGAAAAGCATTCCAGGTGAAGCTGGTTGAGAGAATGCCAAGAGTTCGCAAAGCTGTCATCAAGGCAAAGGGTGGATTATTTGAAGAATATGAAATATATTTTAATTTGTTTTAACACTTTTTTTTGATACTACATGATTCCATATGTGACATTTCATAGCTTATGTCTTCACTATTATTCTACAATGTAGAAAATAGTAAAAAGAAAAACCCTTGAATGGGTATGTGTGTCCAAACTTGACTGGTAAATGAGATATTTCTGTATTTTATTTTCAATAAATGTGGGGTATTGTGTGTAAATGGGTGAGAAATTCAGGCTGTAACAAATATGGAATAAGTCAAGGTGTATGAATACTTTCTGAAGGCACTGTATATCTGATTTTATAACAAGGGGGATTGAGGGATGGAAAAATCGACAGTAAAATATCGCAATATTATTTTGGATGATATTATAGCGATACTTTGACTCCAATTTGTAAAAATAGAGACTTTTTGGACTAGGTAGCATTAACTAGCGCTAGTCGGCTGTAACTGCAACAAAACTCATTTTTCATCCTACAACTTGTTCTTCATCTTTTTAAATAGTGATCCAACATGTTTTCAGCACTTTTATTTCCATTACTGATAAAAACATCAAAGTGCAATACTTTGTAGCTTACACACAAGCCTGAATTGTAGTTTATGGACACCCACATTTTGCTCCATGGATTGATATATGCTTGTCTCAATCTCATATATATTCTCTAGAGGTTGGCATCTATGGAGGTTTGTGCTGTGGCACTCAAATGCTATTACGAGATACCTGGAGTTCTCTGAAAGTTAAATGTGACAGCATGAAGTATCACATTCGAATGGTGTCAATGACCAAGGGGCACACTTAGGACGGGGGCAGGAATTAACTCCTCACTGCTAAGTAATTGCCTGCTGTAATAGAAACAAACACAGAGTCCTGCCACTGATCCCCATTCAGAGGGCTCCTACTCTAGCCAGCGCTCCATGCTGGGCCAGTTAAGTGCCCCAGAGCTGTGGGTGAGGGGCATTGTCTCAGGCTCAAGCCATTTCCTGTGAACCAGTGGGGGGAAAAGTCCTGTGCGGAGTTGGGGGAGGAGTGTTTTACACTTCGGGGTGGGGGAGTTGTTTCAAGTCCATAAGCCCTTTTCCGTCTTTGTTCCTCTGTGGCGGGGTTTTCACTCTTGGGGCCGCGCAGTGTGACTCCATTTCACACTGCAGGTTGGCAGGGTGACAGTGGGAAGGAACATGACTTACTAATAACATTCAGCAAAAGCTACTAGCTTACACAAGGGTTTCAGGTGTTCCAAGGTGGGAAAATAAAATTGAGTTTTTGTATATTGGTGCAAGAAAAAGATGCAATGAAAATAAAATATATAGATCTCATTTGCTAAATTGAGATATTGCTATCAATTAAAAGGGTTACCAAGATTGTTCATTTGTTCATCACCCCACCAAAAAAAACATGGGTCTCATTCAACAACCATAAATGAAGACATTCTGCTGAACTCCAGAAAGCTTTTCTCTTAAGTGTCATCCAACAACACAGTGCTCAAAGGCACCAACAGTGTCCTGAAGCTTCAGCACAGATGAATAATCTTGGTTAGATCAAAGAGGGGAAATGTGAACACATGGAGGGACAGAGCAGGCTCTCACGTTTCCAGAGGAGATCTCGGATCAAAGTAACTAGATCTGGCCAACTTACTACCAGCACTAAAGGTGATGAAATACTGTCCGCACACAGAGGATGTTTTTTTATTTTACCTTTATTTAACTAGGCAAGTCAGTTTAAGAACTGCCTTGTTCAGGCGCAGAATGACAGATTTTTACCTTATCAAATCCCCGAAATGACCTTGCAACCTTTCGGTTACTAGTCCAACGCTCTAACCACTAGGCTATCTGCCGCCCCATATACAGCATCTTTAATTATATAACCAAGTGAAAGGGTGAAGGCATAGTGCAATAGAACCAAAGCACTAACCACTGCCCTAGTACTTCCAACAAAAATATTTTGCCGCTACATAACCATTCTCCATTACTTACTGACCTTATCAAAAAAACTAAAGCTTCATACAATACAGTTTAAGTATGGCCCTGCAGGATATTCAAGGCTCATGACAGTATCTTGCATTCTGAATAGAATCTTACCTGATCCACCAAACTGACTGCTAGCGAGTGTCGTCGGTCTGTTCTTCCCATTAGCCACAGGTGGTGCAAACATCTAGAAGAGGTGGGAAATAAATTCATAAATACACCTTAATTGAACATACAGTAAAACTAGATAATCTGTGATATGAAATGTGGGCTGGACACTGATAGGAGTGATGCATCCTAATGCCTGGTTACAGGGGCTTGTTTAACATGCCATCTCATGAGCCACTGTATGTTTCTGCCTCTTTGGCATCTGGGCCAGCGACAGCCATACTGCAGCATTTTCAGCCAATCCTGGCATAGCACGGCACGGCACACACACACACACACACACACACCTTTGTCTCTAGTGGGTTTAGATGCCATACATAGCTACTACTTATAGAACCATGGACGCATTTATGATTTGAGTGGTGGCTACACAAATGATGTGCATAGCAAACCAAGGTCTTGATTGAGGGCATGATAGTTGATGCTCCACACACTAGTGGCCCATTAACTGACAGAGGGAACAGAACCAATGGAATTTCCCAATGTTACACATCATATGGCTAAAATAATGGAGAGGAAATCAAATACATGGGCAGATCACATTAGTAAGCTGTGGTTAGTAGAGAGATATCAATTAATGTAGGACATCAAGTCTGATGACAAGCGTTTACTCAATTACAATTCCTGGTCTTGAATCCATGGATGTCCCCCGTATAAGGTAATTTTCCATAACAATGAATTTCCTCAGGATATTACATTTTTCAGAGAGAAACACTGACATGAATGTCAACTCAAAAGCCCAAGACAGAAATCATATGGTAAAAATGAATGAAAAAAAAAAAAAAAACAGGCTGATGCCAGCAAGTGGATAAAAATCATACCCAAAATCCCATTAATCTGACCATTTATAAAGACCTGCTATTCAAGAGACATAAATGTCAGGGCTACCCCATTTCACACAGCATGTATTGAGTTGAATATGATGTGAGGTTTTTCAGCTGTGTATACTTTGAGAGTGCCAGAACCACTCAAGAGTATGGAGCATCCCTTTAAAAGTCCTGGAACTTATCAGCAATCAAACTATTGCAAGGTTGTGCACAAAATAAGATAAACCAAACTCGGGAGCAAAATATAAACATAACTGCAAACATAGGAATCAAATGCATCTAGTCTAAATAAATCTTCAGCATTCAGGTCAGCCCAAACCATAAATCAACCTTACTGCAGATTATGTTCTCTCATGTTCAAAGACTGATTTAAAACCCAATGAATAAACACCTTGGACCTGTGTTGTATTCAGGTGACCTTACTTGGATGTGGGATGGGGTAAAACTGATTTTTTTCCCCCCCAAACGACGTCTGGGGGGAAATTAAGCTACTTCTGTCATGCAGGAGTTAAAGGATAAAAAAAAGCATGGTGTGAGCGATGTGGAAAAAGTATAACTTGTTAATGAATCGGGAACAAGGAGAACTGTTTAACAGTTTAGCTGTCATTATATTGGCAATGTAACGGGCCTGTCCCTCCCCATTCATCTCTCTCGTCCACCCTACCGTCCACCCGGCCCAGCCCAGCAGCCCTTATGACCTGGCCCCAGACACCTAGACCACTCTCTCTTACCGCACTGAAATCCAGGAGGTCGTTGAGTTCCTTGTCTTGTGTTCCCACTGCAGCCATTCTCTGCTGCGGCTGCTCGTTCATGCCCCTCAGTCTCTAACAACCCTACGAGAGAGATTCGCAAATAGGATAGACTGACTTAATGGAACCAGACTAGAGAGTACAAACACATTGAATGTGACTGAGAGAAAAAAGAGAGAGAAAAAAAATCACACTGGATATTACTGGCTGATATTACTAAAGAATTCATGAGTTCTATCACTTGTGAAAATGAGTGAACATACAGATAGTAACATACTGCTTTTTCGGCCTTTTCATTGACCCTTACCTACCACTATCTATGGACACAGATGAGTAAAGAGTTGACGGAAGTTGAGTACCCAGACTAATAGTTAAAGATCCTTCCCCTCTTACTAAATGATTTTCCAGAAGCCCTACAACCTTAACACTGCCGCCTGATCGCCTCTGACTTTTTCATGGTAATAATTGTCGTCAGACGTGGGTGAGGAGTCAAGGCTATTTTGGCATATGGGACACTGTTGTTCAAACAATAGAGCGGAAAAATGGGAAACACTATTTTGTTGTAACAGAGTTACAATTTAGGCCAGTGCATTCATTAATTGGTAATAATAACATATGAACTACAACCTAAAGAACAACCAGAGAATGTCATCAACTCCTTTGGGCATGACCAAATAAGCTACTAATAGTGAGGCTCACTACACAGGCTGCAAAGGAGAGAATCTGACATTCTATGTGAAACATATAGGCCTGTGTAGTTTTTGTATCCCTTATCCAACCTTTAGCAAGAGTAATCACACTTCTGAGACCATGTCTTCCTTTCTGATGCTTCCACAACAAATCACACACACGTCAATCATCCAATTCTATATGAAAGTAAAATATATTAGGTTTACAATTAGACATAATTGGGACCATTGTTTGCACTGGGTAATAGGGGTGAAAGGCAGAGCTAATGGATGTATGCAAACATGTCATTACCAAATTACCATATGTCAGCGCAGAGGAACCTTGTCAAATGAAAAAAAAAATAAGCATGAATACTGGATTTACCCTGTGTTTTGCATTCCAACATGCGCCTGAGGCACAAAGGGTAGAGCTTGGATGCTCAGCAGCAGCAGTACATGCCACACAAAAACACTGCCAGTGCAACTGGAAAGAAGCACTAGGGCACCAACAGGTGGTGTACTTTTACCACATTCTTTGTAATCCATTACTAGTGCAATTTGCTGTAATCAACAATTTGGGGGCTTAAACCAGAAAATAAACGCAACTTCTCAGAAGTAAAAAGTAAAAGACCAGATTTGTAACAATACATCAATTTCAAAATGAAAGCTATTCTTACTTTCTTCGTATTTGTCACACATAGGACCTAGTTCCTTAGAGCCAAGACCACACTGTGGGATCAAGGAATTTATGTGTTTGGAGTTTCAGCAAATGATGCTTCAGCATCTTGAAACTTGAATATATTCTTTGAAGGCTGAGAATACCTGTGTAAAAAAAAAAAAAGATTCAAAAGGAGATCGAATTTTACTATAGAAATGGCTATATACCATGCAAAGGATCCATCAGGAATAGGCCTTTGTATTGAAAGTGAAGGCAGGTTAGGCCTACATAACCTAACCTTGAATAAAACAAATTTAATGCCCTAATATAACACTAGGCCCAAGTGTAAATAAGCCTAATGTTGTTTTGCCAGACTTTCGGATAAGGTGGTAGGCCAAGGATACACAAACCTTGCCAAACATAAACCACAAAAACATTTACTGTTCCAAAATGTTGTGGGTATGTCTTGATAGTTAAAAGGACTTTGTGGATACACACATTTTGTAATGCAGAATTGCATATTTTGCTACTGACCATACGAACAATATTCGGATTCAACAGATTAAGTCTATGTTTGCCTTGTACACATGCGAGACAGACAAGGAAAGAAGTCCTCCAAGTGCAAAACTAGGCCTATAGAATGTATTCCTAAAGGGAACACATTTTAAAAATGATAAAATATATATATTTTATACACACACACGTTCGATAAAACGGACCTAATAGTCCTCAAATATTTGATTACTAACAGCAAAATAAAATCCATTGGGATAATGTACTTCGCAAAATATTCGAGCAGATTGAAGCCAAAATCAACAACTAGTAAGTAGAATGTGAGCTTTGGATAGTTGTGTTTTTATCATAACAAATTGCTTATGTTTGAGTTTAAATAAATTAAACTCAACTGTTGCTTCTTAGAAACATAATAGAATGTCAATGTAGCCAACCAGAATGTAACATCGACAGAAAACGAAGCAAGCAGTGTGAACACCATGATCAAACGTATAAAAACAAATCTGCTCAGTCCAACGATAGTTCGTTACAATACATTTTACCCCACATTGTTCCGCGTAGTTTCCAAGACTGAAACAACGTAAATATTTATTCCAGATTATAAACTCTTCTACACCGTCAGCTATCCGTTTCCACTGATAATAGGCCACATCTAGGTCCTATATAACTATACTGAAAAGGGACGCTTTTCAGCCGGAGGATATTCAGGTTCCAAATGCTCTATATAGTGGAATATGCAGCTACACAAAGTTTAAAATAATGAATTACCTTTATGAAAAGGGCTTCTGAAAGATACTGAAAAAAATGTGGCCTCAATAACTGCGAAGGACCTTGAAATAATGCAATAAATATGTTGCTTCTTTTGAAATAACAATTTACAACTCAAGGTTAGTTTGCATTGGAGTTCGTTCAGAGAGATGGTGGGGGCATGAGGAATTTCCTGCCAAATGTGCAATAAAATAAATTAAAGTATAGCCTGTGAACACCCGCTTAACCACTTTCATTAAGGGGTGGTTGTTTTGTGTATTAGTGGTTATAGAAAGGTTTGTTACTTGCTTTACATTTGTTATGAACCTTTAAAATGGCAGGGTGAACAAATGAAAGCACAAGTTTATAATGCCCCTCAACATTATTTAGGCTAGTCAATTCGCTTTTCGTCATAACCACTGATCAAACAGGCTTCTTTATTGGATAATTGAGACTGGCAAACACATAAAAATGAGTCATATTCAGAATAACCTTACAATATATTTATGGTGAACAAAGGACTAATTTCCCTCACTACACGGTTGGTGCGGAGACCATCACACACTTGATGGCTGAACTCACCACCTTACTAGAAACCAGACAAAAACTTACACCCCCCTGCTCCAACCACACATTCCCAAAACTTTTGATAATTGTAGAAGTCATACGTCCCACAATTGGCCTACATTAGGTACAATGAATTAGTGCATTTTAACGACTATATGCGAGTGTGAAACAGAAACATTTTTACCGTCAATCTTCAAATGTCTGGCATCCAACAGTAAAAAGAAAGGCTGAGTATCGCAGGGGGAAAAAACATAAAACTTCAAGAGAATTTCAACCTCAGCGCGTGAAACACATTGGATCGCTGTAGATGTCTTCCTTATTCCTCTTGAACCTTGCTCTGTTACACTACCCACATCATTAGTACAATGTAACCAGTCCGAATCCAAACAATATATAGTTATTAATCTCACGTCTTCCTTTTTGTTGTTACAATTAAGATGATTTCATTCTTCTAGTAGACATCTTAACCACCTCCGTCCACATTGTCAGAAGCAACAACGTATCCCTACGCTTGAAATGAGGGCCCCAACGCCAGCGGTGTCCGATTTCAAACGCCTATAGAAAGACAACCTATTTGCTCATAGGACAATAAAACATATAAGATATAACGACCTAAATTGATGTAACAGCCGCATATGTTAGTTCGTTGGTCAACAGTTCATATTGTTCTCTTCAAAATAAAAGAGATCTAAAGGACTACGCCTTTCAGCGGAAGGTTATTGTAGGAAAGTTCACTGTGATTACACAGCAGCTTCCCGAGATGGATTGATAATTCCGTAAGAGCATAGCCAATAGAAAAGCAGGTATGAGTGACAAGCAGACACGGAAGCCAATAGCCAACCGGAAATACATATTGGAACCTCCCTCTTCTTGACGCTTGCTTTTTCTGTGTGATAATGAAGGCTGTGAGGGGGGCTACAGTGTAAACTCTGACATCATTTTAATGCTGTGGTTATCGTTTTTTTCTCGCTCTACATTTTGAAAGCGTAGCCCTAGCATACTCTAAGCGGATGGGTGAAATTGTCAAATAAATAACATTCATCGCCTATGTCAACCACACACTATACTAGTTGTATTGGTTTATAGGCTATGTGCACCGTAGTATCAACAGAGTGGACATCACCAAATTGTTATGTCAGACCTTATGATCTAGCCTTTAATCAAATTAAGTTGTATTGGTCACACACATATTTAGCAGATGTTATTGCGGGTTATTGCAATGCTTTCTCAGAGTAATAGGCTGTTTCTACATTATTATAATTTTTGTCTTTCTTTTTTAAAGTCAGATAGACACCACACGTCTAACAGTATTACAATGTTAGACTTTAACCATTTTTCTTTTGACAATTTTCATACGAAATCAATTATTTCCCTCTCAATTCTCACCTTAAAACTGCTCACACCATTGATAAGCCTATCTATCTCGTTTTCACTAAATGTTTGCCAAGCAATGAATAATATATATTTTTTAAAGATAATTGATAATAGATAACTATGTTATTATTGGGCCTGAGTTTTTCTTGACCTGGTGATATGAACAGGGAAAACGCTCTAGACCCTAAATAATGTTGATTGATTGCGTGCTATTTTCACTGTGGACACAATATTTATTGACAAAAGCTGAACCTTAACCATAAAACTAAACTTCCTTGGTCTTCTCCACTGAGAGAGGAGGGAAAGAAAAGAGTATGGGATCACAGAGTACAGGATTTTAACAGAGCATGAATGTGGGGGGAGGGGAGGAGGTCTGGCTGCAGAGAGAGCGCGCGAGAGAGAGAGAGCATGTGTTGAGAGACGGAGAGGCATATATTGAAGTCTACGTTTTGGTGATTAAGACGTTAAGAAAAAAAAATATATATGACTTAATAGCTAGGTAGTTAGATTATATCTTTCTATAAATTTCCACGAAAGATACACAGCTTTGGAATGTCAATTACTTTAAATCAACCTCACTTCCCCTAATAAAACAAAACGTTATTACACTGAAGGGCAATATATATGTAAACTCTAAGTGCATCACACACTATTGGAAATATATGTTTTAATCAGCTTATATGTTTCTTATAGCATGTCTTATAGACAGCTGGTCTTATGTTATTCTAATGGCTGCTTTATAACTAATGTCAGAGGCTCCGCCTTAAACCTTGTCATACAGGGCTCTCCAACCCTGCTCCTGGAAAGCTACCATTCTGTAGGTTTTTGCTCCAACCCTAATCTAGCGCACCTGATTCTAACATTTAGCCTGTTGATAAGCTGAATCAGGTCAGTTACAACTGGGGTTGGAGCGAAACAGTAGGGTAGCTCTCCAGGAACAGGGTTGGAGAGCATTGTGTGTAGAAACTACAAACCCTTTAGATCAACCATGAGGCAAGGATGCGATAAGGAATGCCATGACCAACATCAAGTTCAGACTGGCTAATGGGTAGATAAACATGTGATGATGATCTTTATGATGAGGATGATGACAACCATTTGTGTTTGTGGTCCAAGTTGTGGCCAAAGTTTACAATTGGAAAGCAAAGATTTTGTATGGAAATTATTAAAAGCATCAACTAAATATCTAATTGTCCATTCACTTAGGATAGCCAGGAGAGAGAGAGGGATTGGCTGCCAATAGAATATATAGGTAAATAATCACGGTGTCCCCTGGGTAGGAGAGCCTCGGCAGCACAGTGCATTAATTAGTCCCAGGGACCATCTGTGGAATGTAATGGGGTTATTGCCTACAAATGCACATATGGGCCATAAATACCTTTACTAACACACTGAACACATTGACGGAAGGCAGGAAGAAAAAACACAGAAAATTATCCCTGCTGTCAAAAAAGAACATCTGATTCACTTATCTGACAGCCACTTGAAAAATCCGGAATTAAAGTATCTATTCATCAAAAATAAAAATTTGAACAGATGGAAACATCTGTTTGAAAATGAATTGACAGAAGAAAAAATATATTTTCCCACTATTGGGCCCTGGGTAAGAATAGTGCTGTTGTCAGTGTTAGCAATGAGGCTTGTAAGCCCTCCAAGTAGTTTGTATTAACAGCTGGGCCTGACATGGAGAGCATGTACAAGGGCAGCCAGAGTGAAGAGGGAGGGGGTGGAATAAAAAAATTGTCTGAAAACCTTTAACTAAAGGATCAAAGACATGAATTCATAGAATATTGGAGTGGATAGTGAACTCCAAGAAATAAAGGTGGAGTGGAAGGTGCATTGTATAGAATTTGAAACATAAAATGGAGTATTGATTTGAGTTAAGTGTACCTGTAAATGTTGTATCAATAATGTGTGTGCCAGGGAAATAGACAAATATGATTTAAAATCACATCATTTAACCATCCTTCATATTGCAATGGTTGTTTATGATTAACAGGTCGCAGAATGATAGCCTGGCAGCCCCAGATCATGATAATCATATATCATTGTCACTGGAAGAACAAGTGGATACCAAAATACTGTATATTTAATATACAATCTTCAAATGCATTAATAGTACAATAGACAAGACAGAATGTATTTGGAGCGAGAAACTGACATATTTGCCCTCATTACTTCCTTCAAGCCATTCCCTGCCTCCTCTCTGTAATTAACCCCAGATGCACGTAGAAAAATTAGCATATATTTTGCACATTGGTGCTAATCGGTCATATATTTGGGCACATGTATAAAATATTCAAATGTATACAAATCTTTGAATATAGACCAATTCATGTAAGTAATAATTGTGCACTAAGTGTACAAATTATGCAATATTAGATGTATTTATCAAATTAATTAAGTAAAGAACAGAAACAAATAAACAAAGGGGGATTCACCACTCCTGGGAGAACAAGGAAGAAAGCATTGTGGGCCAATGTTCTCTTTGTTCCATTTTACACTGAACAAATGG
This sequence comes from Salvelinus alpinus, assembly GCF_045679555.1. NCBI lineage: Eukaryota > Metazoa > Chordata > Actinopteri > Salmoniformes > Salmonidae > Salvelinus > Salvelinus alpinus. The sequence continues at coordinate 20,384,504 of NC_092091.1, forward strand.
CAGCATGTACCTTTCCTCTTTATGTTTTGTGGTTTGGTGCTACCTGTCTCAACAGTCTCTTACATCTTTTTTCAAATCCAGCCCTCTTCCCCAGCATCCTCTCTGTTCAGTCTATAGAAAGCCACTCATGCAAACCACATCACCAGGTTATATCACACAGCAGTGAGACAAGCTGCTCACTACACTGAGCCCCTAACAGTCAATGACTGCGTAATGGTAGAGGCTTTGGATTGGTTGTGGGGGAAGGGCAGAGGTGCATAGGGTTCTGATCACACAAGAAACTAGGCCAAGACCGACAACACTTCAAACGCTAGCCCCTCCCATCACTGCAACTTGTTACAGGATCAAGACAATCCCTTGAGAGAATGTCATTAACCAGACATTAAAAAAGCATTTGGTCCACAACACGTGTGTTTAGAGAATAAACCTTATGTATTTGGGCAATGATTCATATTTCCGTACCCCTTGAAAGCATTGCTCCAATGAAAAGAGCTGAAGGTAGCAGGGGATAGATTGATAGCATTGGCTGGATGCCTGTATTTTGAGTCTATCTCTGCAGACGGAAAGGGGGAGGGGAGGAGGACCTATCTGTTGTGCTCTCTGTACTCATGGTAAACTGACCCCCACAGAGCAGAAACTATCCAAGCTCAGATGCCCACCTGTGTAATATCAGCAAGGTGCACAGAGAAGAGTGTTTAACAAGCTACAAGGTCAGCTAGCTATGAGGAAAGACAAGTTTAAGACTATATGTGATGTGAAGACACCTCAAATTCAAATAGTTCGTAGATAATCTCATGGTACACAAAGTACCCTCATGGTACACAAAGTACCCTCATGGTACACAAAGTATAAGTTAAATGTGAACACAAATGTGTTCTGTATTATACTTCCAATAAAGTATATTGCATTTGACTGAAACTATAATTCCCACAGAGCTTTTTGGATTGACTTTCAAATGAATCTCACAACTATCCCAAAGCTAAAATGAACATAATGCTGTATGTCACAGACAAAAACAAATCAACTGTGTATTAACAAAGCCCAACAAACCCTATTGTCCCATTTTAACATGGGGTGGTTTCCTGACCACTACCTTTCTCTTGTGATTTTTGACACCCCTCCTGCCATCTTGAAATCCCATTATTGAGCAGTAATTCCATGGGTAGCCCCTGTTCTGCAACCCACGCTTCAGGTACGGTGAACAGAACACTGTCAGGCAGGCACATTAGAACCCCCACCACGGAACAGACTTGCGGTCCCATGAGTGAGAAGGAGAGCAAAAATGTGTTAGTGCAACAAAAGACGGAGACAGAGACAGAGAGAGAGAGACAGAGAGAGAGCGAGAGAGGTCCCTGGCAATATCAACACTTCCCAATCTTTGGTCGCTTGACATTTTGTAAATATAATGTAATAGTCACATACTGAGTAGGAAGTGTGGGAGGGCAAAGTCATATGATTACAATCAGATCAAGGTTTGACTTGACTCTAAATCAATTGGAGCAGGCATGTCAGGCAGATCCAGGACAGGAGGAGGAAAAGAAGGAGAGAAAGGGAGATAGATGGGAGCGAGTGGGGGAGGGAGACAGAGATTGTTGGTGTCTTGGGAGCACTGGAACAACAATAACAGCAGTGTGTGTGTGTGTGTCTGTGTGAGTGAGTGCCTGCGTGTGTGTGCTTGTGTGTGCATGTGTCTGAGCAAGAGCATAGAAGAGGGGGGTGTTATTGCTTGCAAACGTGATGAAGTGACATCTCCTCTACTCCACAACACAGCTGCTGCAGCAGTAGAACACATTCTGCCAAGATACCTGGCCTTTTTCTGTTTTCTCCCTGACACACATCAGGTCATAAGTGTGTTTATCAGTGTGTTCTAATCTGCTTCAGTATGTCTAACGTTCTCCCGTTACACTGATACTCTATTGTTTACCACAACCCTTTCTGTTCAAAACATGATCTCTCTTTAGGTAAAAATTACATCAGCAAAATATAACAATAATGCCTAGACTATATTTCTTTATTTTGAAAAGAATCAAGTACATATTGCTATTCTCCCAAAATGTTTGTGACCTATATCTACCATTTTGTTATTGGATGAAATGACTAGGATAATTTTTAAGCGTATGACCCCAGGTAATAACTTTGATTTCTAAAGTTAGGAATGTAAGAAATTCAGGTATTGGACCCTCTTTCATTATATCTCTATATTCTTCCATCCTTTTTTTGCATCCCCTCCCCCTTTCTTTGCAGATTAGAATTAATTAGCAATCAAAGAGCCTCCAGAGAGCTCAGGCTCTTAATTACCTCCTCATTTGCATTTTTGCATATTAATGACTGCAGAGTTTTGGTGGGGTTTTTGCCGCAGTGGTTTAAATGCACCTCAGTCCTCTCCTCTAGGGAGGGGAATGTCCAGCGGCGAGGCTCCAAGCCTCCCCCGTCCCCCAAAATACTTCCTGGTGGGAGTTGGGCAGAGTGGGGGTAGATGCAGAGGAGGGTGGCAGGGTTCAGGGGTCAAGGATCACTGTCCCTGATCAACATAAGAAAGAAAACATGTATTCTGTGTGTTCATTGTGAAAACAGCAGGGTGCCCAACTACCTCAGGTCATAACGAAGATGACACACACCCACCCACACACACACACATAAAGTGGTGTCACCAGAGACGGTAGACAACCGCTCCCAGGCATCTCTTACCCCCCCAGTGTTACTGTGCGTCTTATCCAATATGTTTAGACTACAACACATGGGCCTAAACCTGGAAAATAACACCACATCCTACTGTGTCGGAGATACCAACCACGTCAAGCCTAAAGACATTCTGCACTTCACTGTAGTCATGTATAATGTAGGTGTTCTCCATTCACGTTTTGTTGTTTGAAAATAGATTATGTTAGCTTCAAGTATTCCACAAAAATACTAGATTCATTATACTCAAACATGCACAAATAGACGTTATCTCAGTGAAGATGAAGAATAAGTGGAGATTTGGACACTTTCCCGACAGTATGCCTTCTCATCACAGGCTGAGGCTAGGAAACATTTATAACCACATGGATAACACACGAGATAACACCATTTGTGAGAATATGTAACTCACACAGTGGACTTAGTCTGCTTAACTGTCATTAGTGGAGCATTAGATGTGTGTGTGTGTGGGGTGGTGGGAGGGGGCAGGCTGAGCAGGGCCTGGAGTGAGGGGACTGGAGGGAGCCGTCACGTGACTCCGTTCACCCCACAGGACACCCTGAGGGAATCAGACGTGCGCACACACACACACACACACACACACACACACACACACACACACACACACACACACACACACACACACACACACTCACACACACACACACACACACACACAACTGTGTAAGTGGACACGGCAGAGTACAAGACCTTAGCAAAAATGTAGGAATTAAAGTTAAGAGTCAAAGTGCACACATTTCAGAATACGTAAGAAAGCATCAAGAAGCATAATGGTGGTGTGTTTATGTATTTGCTTAAGTGGGTAAAAAATATAGTACTGTACTTGAATGTTCAGCATGGTCTGCTTAGCGTCTATAGCTAACCATGTGTATTGGACCAATAACAATGTATTTGATTTGATGGCTGGGCCGGCTTCCGCTGTGGTGGATTCAGCAGAATGAATAGCAGCAAGTTTGTGTGTGCAGTAGCAAGTTACTACTGGGATGTAGCTTCAGTATTCAGGTCATTCTAGAAAGGATACTGCCATCTTGAGGCGGAACTGATGTCCTGAGTACTGCATGTGGAAAATATATAGTTGAGGTGGGAGCTCCTAATACCAGAATATCCTATTTATTTTTCAATTGCTTTGGTGCATTTTTCAAAAGTATGCGGTACATTTTCACAACTCCTAGTACAAAACCCATAAACAGATCCTGTATGCTCTTCGTTGGCTGGCCCTCGCGTCATACTCGTCGCCAAACTCACTGGCTCCAGGTCATCTACAAGTCTCTGCTAGTTAAAGCCCAGCCTTATCTCAGCTCACTGGTCACCATAGCAGCACCTACCCGTAGCACGCGCTCCAGCAAGTATATCTCACTGGTCACCCCCAAAGCCAATTCTTAATTTGGCCGCCTCTCCTTCCAGTTCTCTGCTGCCAATGACTGGAACGAACTGCAAAAATCTCTGAAGCTGGAGACTCTTACCTCCCTCACTAGCTCTAAGCACCAGCTGTCAGAGCAGCTCACAGATCACTGCACCTGTACATAGCTCATCTGTAACTAACCCATCCAATCTACCTCATCCTCATACTGTATTTATTTATTTATCTTGCTCCTTTGCACCCAGTATCTCTACTTGCACATTCATCTTCTGCACACCCTACCATTCCAGTGTTTAATTGCTATATTGTAATTACTTTCCCACCATGGCCTATTTATTGCCTTACCTCTCTTATCCTACCTCATTTGCACATGCTGTATATAGATTTTTCTACTGTATTATTGATGGTATGTTTGTTTATTCCATGTGTAACTCTGTGTTGTTGTATGTGTCGAACTGCTTTGTTTTATCTTGGCCAGGTCGCAGTTGCAAATGAGAACTTGTTCTCAACTAGCCTACCTGGTTAAATAAAGGTGAAAAAAGGCAGTTGTTTAAAAACTCTAAGCATATTTCTATTGACTAAGTACAACATAAAATCATACAACCACTTTTTCACCTAATTTAACCTCTACGGGATCAGTGTCCGGTTGAGCTAACATAGGCTAATGTGACTAGCATGAGGTTGCATCTTGCCATCTTTATGTAATACATGTATCACTAGCCACTTTAAACAATGCCACTTTTATATGTTTACATACCCTACATTACTCATCTCACATGTATATACTGTACTCGATACCATCTACTGCATCTTGCCTATGCCGTTCTGTACCATCACTCATTCATATATTTTTATGTACATTTCTTCATCCCTTTACACTTGTGTGTGTATAAGGTAGTTGTGGAATTGTTAGGTTAGATTACTCGTTGGTTATTACTGCATTGTCGGAACTAGAAGCACAAGCATTTCGCTACACTCGCATTAACATCTGCTAACCATGTGTATATGACAACTAAAATTTGATTTGATTTGAAAGTAACAAGAACATTTCCCAGGACATAGACATATCTAATATGGGCAGAAAGTTCAAATTCTTGTTAATCTAACTGCACTGTCCAATTTACAGTAGCTATTACAGTGAAAGAATACCATGCTATTGTTTGAGGAGAGTGCACAGTTACGAACATGTAGTCATAAACCACTTAGGCACATTTGGGCAGTCTTGATACAACATTTTGAACAGAAATTCAAATGGTTCATTGAATCAGTCTAAAACGTTGCACTGCCATCTAGTGGCCAAAATCTAAATGGTGCCTAACCTGGAATAGTATATTGTGGCCTTTCTCTTGCATTATCTTTTACCAGATCTAATGTGTCATATTCTCCTAAATTAATTTCACATTTCCACAAATTTCAAAGTGTTTCCTTTCAAATGATATCAAGAATATACATATCTTTGCTTCAGGTCCTGAGCAACAGGCAGTTAGATTTGGGTATGTGATTTTAGGTGAAAATTGGGGGGGGGGGGAAGAGTCCAATCCTTAATTAATCAGTGTTTTGTCTAGAAATACATGTTTTACATTGCAATACATTTTCATAAAAAATTATTACCTTATTACCTTATTTTACTTTTGATGATTCTCTTCTCATTTGTTAAAATAAATGTTACAATTACTTAACTGCTTGGTGACCCTATTTTACATTTGCACATTTGTGGCCTGCTGGAGGTAATTTTGCAGGGCTCTGGCAGTGTTCCTCCTTGCACAAAGGCGGAGGTAGCGGTCCTGCTGCTGGGTTGTTGCCCTCCTACGGCCTCCTCCACGTCTCCTGATGTACTGGCCTGTCTCCTGGTAGCGCCTCCATGCTCTGGACACTACGCTGACAGACACAGCAAACCTTCTTGCCACAGCTCGCATTGATGTGCCATCCTGGATGAGCTGCACTACCTGAGCCACTTGTGTGGGTTGTAGACTCCGTCTCATGCTACCACTAGAGTGAGAGCACCGCCAGCATTCAAAAGTGACCAAAACATCAGCCAGGAAGCATAGGAACTGAGAAGTGGTCTGTGGTCACCACCTGCAGAATCACTCCTTTATTGGGGGTGTCTTGCTAATTGCCTATAATTTCCACCTTTTGTCTATTCCATTTGCACAACAGCATGTGAAATTTATTGTCAATCAGTGTTGCTTCCTAAGTGGACAGTTTGATTTCACAGAAGTGTGATTGACTTGGAGTTACATTGTGTTGTTTAAGTGTTCCCTTTATTTTTTTGAGCAGTGTATATATATATACACACACAGTACCGGTCAAGTTTGGACACAACTACTTATTCAAGGGTTTTTCTTAATTTTTACTATTTTCTACATTGTAGAATAATAGCGAAGACATCAAAACTATGAAATAACACATATGGAATCATTTAGTGACCAAAAAAGTGTTTAAAAAATCAAAATATATTTTAGATTCTTCAAAGTAGCCACCCTTTGCCTTGATGACAGCTTTGCACAGTCTTGGCATTCACTCAACCAGCTTCACCTAGAAGGCTTTTCAACAGTCTTGGAGTTCCCACATATGCTGAGCACTTGGCTGCTTTCCTTCATTCTGTGGTCCAACTCATCCAAAACCATCTCCATTGGGTTGAGGTCAGGTGATTGTGGAGACCAGGTCAGCTGATGCAGCACTCCATCACTCTCCTTCTTGGTCAAATAGACCTTACACAGCCTGGAGGTGTGTTGGGTCATTGTCCTGTTGAAAAACAAATGATAGTCCCACTAAGCACAAACCAGGTGGGGTGGTGTATCGCTGTAGAATGCTGTGGTAGCTATGCTGGTTAAGCTGGTCAAGCCATGCTGGTTAATCTGCCTTTAGGCACTGTATATACAGTGACTTCAGAAAGTAGTCAGACCCCTTGACTTTTTCCACATTTTGTTAGGTTACAGCCTCATTTTAAAATTGATTAAATAGTTTTTCCCCTCGTCAATCTAAACACAAGACCCCATAATGACAAAGCAAAAACATTTTTTTTTTTTTGCTGATTTATAAAAAAAATAAAAAATGAAATATCACATTTACATAAGTATTCAGATCCTTTACTCAGTACTTTGTTGAAACACCTTTGGCAGCGATTACAGCCTTGAGTCTTCTTGAGTATTACACTACAAGCTTGGCACTAGAGGTCGACCGATTAATCGTTATGGCCGATTAATTAGGGCCGATTTCACGTATTCATAACAATCGGAAATCGGTATTTTTGACGACGATTTTGCAGATTTTTAAATTATTTTTTTACACCTTTATTTAACTAGGCAAGTCAGTTAAGAACACATTCTTATTTTCAATGACGGCCTTGTTCAGGGGCAGAACGACAGATTTTTACCTTGTCAGCTCAGGGATTCAATCTTGCAACCTTACGGTTAACTAGTCCAACGCTCTAACCACCTGCCTCACGAGGAGCCTGCCTGTTATGCGAATGCAGTAAGAAGCCAAGGTAAGTTGCTAGCTAGCATTAAACTTATCTTATAAAAAACAATCAATCAATCATAATTACTAGTTAACTACACATGGTTGATGATATTACTAGTTTATCTAGCATGTCCTACGTTGCATATAATTGATGCGGTGCACATTCGCGAAAAAGGACTGTCGTTGCTCCAACGTGTACCTATCCATAAACATCAATGCCTTTCTTAAAATCAATACACTGAAGTATATATTTTTAAACCTGCATATTTAGCTAAAAGAAATCCTGGTTAGCAGGCAATATTAACCAGGTGAAATTGTGTCACATCTCTTGCGTTCATTGTACACAGAGTCAGGGTATATGCAACAGTTTGGGCCACCTGGCTCATTGCGATCTAATTTGACTGAATTTTACGTAATTATGACATAACATTGAAGGTTGTGCAATGTAACAGGAATATTTAGACTTATGGATGCCACCCGTTAGATAAAATAAGGAACGGTTCCGTATTTCACTGAAATAATAAACGTTTTGTTTTCGAGATGATAGTTTCCGGATTCGACCATATTAATGACCTAAGGCTCGTATTTCTGTGTGTTATTATGTTATAATTAAGTCTATGATTTGATAGAGCAGTCTGACTGAGCGATGGTAGGCACCAGCAGGCTCGTAACCATTCATTCAAACAGCACTTTCGTGCGTTTTGCCAGCAGCTCTTCGCAATGCTTCAAGCATTGCGCTGTTTATGACTTCAAGCCTATCAACTCGTGAGATTAGGCTGGTGTAACCGATGTAAAATGGCTAGCTAGTTAGCGGGGTGCGACGCTAATAGCGTTTCAAACGTCACTCGCTCTGAGACTTGGAGTTCCTGGTTCGAGCCCATGTAGCGGCGAGGAGAGGGACGGAAGCTATACTGTTACACTGGCAATACTAAAGTGCCTATAAGAACATCCAATAGTCAAAGGTATATGAAATACAAATCGTATAGAGAGAAATGGTCCTATAATTCCTATAATAACTACAACCTAAAACTTCTTACCTGGGAATATTGAAGACTCATGTTAAAAGGAACCACCAGCTTTCATATGTTCTCATGTTCTGAGCAAGGAACTTAAAAGTTAGCTTTCTTAAATGGCACATATTGCACTTTTACTTTCTTCTCCAACACTTTGTTTTTGCATTATTTAAACCAAATTGAACATGTTTCATTATTTATTTGAGGCGAAATTGATTTTATTGATGTATTATATTAAGTTAAAATAAGTGTTCATTCAGTATTGTTGTAATTCTCATTATTACAAATAAATAAATAAAAATCAGCCGATTAATCGGTATCGACCTTTTTTGGTCCTCCAATAAATCGGATGGGAGTTGGATGGGGAGCTTTGCTGCCCAGCTATTTTCAGATCTCTCAAGAGATGTTCGATTGGGTTCAAGTCCGGGCTTTGGCTGGGCATTCAGAGACTTGTCCCGAAGCCACTCCTGCGTTGTCTTGGCTGTGTGCTTAGGGTCTTTGTCCTGTTGGAAGGTTCACCTTCCAACCAGTCTGAGGTCATGAGCACTCTGGAGAAGGTTTTCATTAAGGATCTCTCTGTACTTTGCTCCTGTACTTTTCCAACATTCAGAGACTTGTCCCGAAGCCACTCTTGCGTTGTCTTGGCTGTGTACTTTGGGTTGTTGTCCTGTTGGAAGGTGAACCTTCTCCCCAGTCTGAGGTCCTGATCGCTCTGGAGCAGGTTTTCATTAAGGATCTCTCTGTATTTTGCTCCATTCATTTTTGCCTCAATCCTGACTAGTCTCCCAGTCCCTGCAGCTGGAAAACATCCCAACAGCATGAGGCTGCCACCACCATGCTTCACTGTAGGGATGGTGCCAGGTTTCCTCCAGACGTGAAGCTTGGCATTCAGGCCAAAGAGTTCAATCTTGGTTTTATCAGACCAGAGAATCTTGTTTCTCATGGTCTGAGAGTCTTTAGGTGCCTTTTGGCTAATTCTAAGCGGGCTGTCATGTGCCTTCTACTGAGTGGCTTACGTCTGGCCACTCTACCATAAAGGCCTGATTGGTGGAGTGCTGCAGAGATTGTTGTCCTTCTGGAAGGTTCTCCCATCTCCACAGAGGACCTCTAGAGCTCTGTCAGAGTGACCATCGGGACCTTGGTCACCTCCCTGACCAATGATCTTCTCTCCTGATTGCTCAGTTTGGCCGGGCGGCCAGCTCTAGGAAGAGTTTTGGTGGTTCCAAACTTCTTCCATTTAAGAATGATGGAGGCCACTGTGTTCAATTTAGTGATTATCAATTAAGAGCTAACAGATTAAGTAATAAAATGTATTTTAACAAATGAGAAAAGAATCATAACAAAAGTAAAAAGGCAATGACTTTCTTTGAACGTATTGCAATGTGAAAACTGTATTTCTAGATTAAATTTGTACTAAGAGTTGTGAAAATTGACCACATACTTATGAAAATTGCACAAAGCGATTGGAGAAAAAAAACTTGTTAAAAGAAGACATTTCTTTGAGAAGATATCATTGTTTTATGCTCAATGGTATTCCACAGTAAATTTATATTTGGGATCAATAGTGAAAAAGTTTTGAATATGAGACTTGCTGCATTACAAGTGTTACCAGTTTGGAGTTTTGTACTAAGAGTTTTGAATATTCATAACATACGTGTGAAAATAGCACCAAAGCGATTGAAAAATACTGTAAAAGATAGCAATAATTTCTCGGATATTACATTGATAGTTAAGGTACATGTGTAATTTATAATATTCTTAATGATAAAAAATTCACAAACAGGTTGGATTGCTGTATTTTTCAGTGGGACGATTTTAAAGTGAGGCAGATTTAGACAAAATATTGAAATGCAAAACATTGTGAATGTACAAATACATATTCATTAACTATGCAAACTATTGCATTACTATTAGCTGTTTTTAGATTATATTTGATGAGAAACTTATACTTGGGAAGACTATTTGATGTGGTTTTAGTGTGTGGGCAAAAGAATAGAGACAGAAACCATTTGCCTGACATTTGAAATGACAATTGCCAGAGGCTTGCTCTTGAATGCATTTGCTAGTGTCCATTCTTAGTTATAAACAAACATGTGCATGCAGACAAAAAAGTCACAACCATTGTTTTTTTTTAATAGAAAGATCGTATTTTCTTTCAACCAAGGACGCCAGACATTTTGGGATATATTACAAAGAGAAAAACAGAACAAAACAAATGGAATTATATGGTTTAGATGGTGTGGATTTAGTGGTCTCATATACAATACAATTTATTTTTGTAGCCAAAAGTGCAAATTCTCCAGAACCACCTATCCCCTGCATAGCCCTGCATAGCTTCCAAAATACACTGACAGACAATGTTAATGAAAATGACTTTTCTGAAGAGGACAGGGTTTTTAGCATCCATGCCTGACAGACAGGGAATACTCTGCTGCCCCCGTCTGTGCCCCAGCGTTTTAAACTAGAATGGATGGATAGTGATTTTTACAGTTAGAAATCAATCTATAATGGATAGTCAATCTCTTCTCCCTCACACTTCTGCTATATGTCTGCATACTACTCTATTTTGCTAAAACTAATTTTGATTTGACTGAAAAATCTGTGAAGGCCAAAACCTTAACTCCAAACAAAAACTGCACAATAATTTGGTCGTTCCTATTTTCATGTCTCAGAATGATTTGAGGATACCAGATCCAGCAATTTACTCTAGCTACACAAGGGGCGCTATTGTACAGCAAAGAGACACCACATACATTAATGAACCAGTATGTGTAAGTGACGTGAGAGATAAAAATAAATTAGCTTTAAACCTACAAAGTACTGCATGTTTGACATTAAGTAGAACTACCCAGTTAGCCTTCTCAGAAAGCTTCTCAACTGTTATGGAAGTTTCTGTGCAGCGCAACTCTCCCAATGAGATTATATGACTTGTTTTCCAAAGAGATTGTATGTGGAGATGAAGGAGACCTTGCCTTAAAACCCTTTCACTCTGAGTGTATCCCCACTGAGCAGCATCTATTAGATGAGACTGTGTGTATGCCAGAGGTGTATGTATGTATGGCCTAGTGGGGCGGTAGCTCGAATGGACTTCAACCCAAATATCAAATATTCAAGTTCTCATTTTCATGTAGCTTTGCATTTAAATAATAATCCATAATGAAATAAAAATATCAACAAGAATAAACAATAATAACAATAGTAATAACCCCCAAAAAACAGCAAACAATATTCTGGATGGCCTTTCGCAAAGTGCTTTGTTACAATCGCAGAAGCTGAGACATTCAGGCAGTTGGACGGCCAAGCCTGGAGAGGCCGAGCTCACTGCCTGCCTGTCTGTCAGACTGGGGGTGGTAGGAGGTGGAATGGACAGATTGAAACACTCGGCTGTAAAACGCTGACTGTTCCTCTCCCTCTACCCCCTCCGTCTCCCCACGCCAAGACTCAAAAGCGGGAATTACTGTATGAAGTTATGGAATGTATCCTCTATTGGTTGGTGGCTTTAAACCACAAGTGAGTCTCTCTTTCTCTCCCTCCCTCCCTCTCTCTCTCAGCTTCCCCTGCTGAGGGCCTGTGATCTCTAATCAAAGGCCTGTCTTTAGAGATATGGAAACCAGGGTCTGGAGAGAGAACCCACCCTTCTCCCCTCCCCTCTGTGCTTCTCATACCCAGATACTTTTATACATGTTTCAACCTGATTAACACAGACTTCTCAGCACTCTCCCTCCCACAGACAAGCCATTGAATCAACATTAGGTAAAGCAATAGGGGTCACAGTCACATGGCAATGGGGTACCAACTGTTTCCGCGCTCTGGGAACCATTTCGTTAAACATTGGTACAATTTGGCAATTGTACAAATGGATGTTACTGGGGTCAAACCACAAACTGAACAGAAACAGAAATTGAAACGCAATGCATTGCAGTGTTGCTTTCCACCTGAGAAGCACTAACAGAAAAGTAGATAATCAACATTCCCCTGTAATTTCCCCCATCACCAGTTCTGTGACTCCCCTACATCATCCACCATTTTGCTACATCATATAATTCCCAGTGAAACACAACAAGATGGGGCAACCTGAACCATTGCACAGCACAACTTCCCTGATCTGGTCTCTCCCACTTTTTGCAAACCATTGTACCCCACTGACGTAGATAGCGACTCCTACAGTAAACTGGCCGACCAACAAGCCAATAGCCTCTGATAGGCCCCAGGGATGGCTGTGCCAGTGCCAGAGCCACGCTGTGCATTGTGCCATACTGCATATGTCATCCTCAGCTTGCTGTGCTTCACCAGCCTGGACATTCAGGTGTGCAGCACCACTAACAAAACATACCCTCCACCACCATTACCCACTCCTGTTCTATGATTATTACAGTTATAATTGTTATCAAATGTTTTGCGTAGATTTGAATGCTTTAAGACATGTTCTTTTCTTTTTCTTAATAAATTAGGAACAAAACATCAGGAGGATTTGGATAAACACCAATAATAAGTATTTTCTTGAAGGTGTTGTGAGACACCTTGTCAGTGTAGCGTGTGTCGGAGTAACAGAGGGCAGGGGCTGAGCCTGGGAGGTCTCACCAGGAGTGGGACCATGGGAACATAGGGCAACGAAGTAGCAGAGAACTACACCACAACATCAACCAGTAGAACAATTGGTTCATAGGTTCACCTCTTCTTACATTTATAAGTAAGTCATAGTAGTTTGGTCAAACAATACAGTGGGAGTTTGATTAAGAGTGGCTCACCAGAGATTTTCAGCCACACTTCTCAACATCCACATGTTTTAACTAACCATTAGGAAGTTAGATTAAGGTGTTCTACAATTAGAAAGAGGGAGGGGTTCTTCCATTCCTTCTGTTTTAAGTCACGTTCTCACCCATGTCCCATGTCCACCTGGTGAGACAGACAGACAGAGCCCCAGCCTGCTACTGGACCCATTAAACAAAGCTTAGTCCTCAGACAAGGCCACAGAGTCCCAGAGAACACTCACTCTACCTAAAGGACACCTGAAATTATCTAGACACTGCTGCTGAACACACTGCTCAGAGGGTTGTCATACTACCTCCCAGAGGCAGCTATATAAGTTATATATAGGGTCTGAATGTTTACAACATTTCAAACATGGGAGTTTCAGATTCGCTGTCGTTACATGACTTTAGTCTCCTCTGTGTGAACTATTCTACAACTTTCAAAGCACCTTCAGGCTTTGCTGTATACATTCAACATGATAAGACAGCTTAAATGTGCAATGACTTATCAAAGTCTTTTTCTGCTTTGGTTTGGTTAATTAATGTTGGTATACTTCTCAGAAGAACCGTTACATGATCAAGTCTGCTGGTTAGGGGAATGGATGGACTCTCTGTGTTGGACCGCTGAGTGTGTAAACACCCTGTGCTCATGGAAACTCAAGGGCCTTGCTGAGGTCTCATGCCCTCCTACCCTTAGCAGGACAAGGACATGACTTTAGTGCAAACTCTTGTTGTCTCAGCTATAGCACTATTTCCAGTGCTATCAGGCTTTATATCCCCAACCCCACCCAAAACACCCCTCTGCCCGACCTCATAAAATACCCCACCCTCCCTAAACCACATCCCATACCCTGACCCCCACCCACACAAAAATAGCCATAAAGTTGGTTAGAAAAAAAAGGAATGCTGTAGCGGAACCTTTAAGACATTTTCTTTTACATAAAGACATAAAGGACAAGCTATTCCATCTACACCATTGTAAAGTCCACAGAAATAAAGGGAGAAATGTGAACTCAAGTAAATGTTGTGTATGATTCCACACAATTTGCTGCATACATATTGAGGGGGTGGGCTTTGTTGGTGTGTGGCTTGGTCAGAGGCGGTCTCATTCTATATATGTCTGGGATTACTTTCATACCTTCATATTATACACCAGACATGGAGAACAACTAGGGCATATCTCTATAAGAGTGTCCTATGTGCAATCTGGGTCAATTTTGGCTTAGCCAAAGAATAAAGAAATAAAATAGGAATAAAACTTGAAATCACAATACTAAGGCCCAAGAATGTCACCCGTTTAAATGGTTACATATGCTTGGGAGGGGTAACTTAGAAGCCTAACACCTCACCGAACTATGGCTTTCATCAGACCTATGCATATACATGACCCTACACCGAGCTCCTGGCATTCAGGCTATACATATCAACCACCCCTTATCTACTACCTCCTAGTATTTGACTTGATCATTGTAGATGTCCACACTGACAGACTATTGAATACATTCATCTAAAAGGAGTCAAACTGTTCAATAACAAATCCCAGGCAAATAAAGATTGCAACAGAATACAAAGCGGGGAAAAGCTATGGAAAAGATGGTTTAGGGTGTGTGGATGTTTCAAGTATACTCACACACACACACCCCTTAGTTAGCCACTACTTGGAAAATAGTATGTGTATGATGGAACTGCCGTGCAGTTGGAGTTGGTGTCTGACTGTGTTTTCTTCCCTGCGATAATATGTGGAGCTATGAGAGGGGAGCTGGTGAACAGATGGGTGGAGATAGTTTGTTTATCCAGGCTTGCCCTGAGACCCTCCAGCCATGCACACACACTCACACACACTCCGGCCCCACCACCTCCACTCGTCCCCTGCTCTGCATTAAGACATGAATATAGACTATATATATATTTTTTTTTTACCAAAACTTATCTTCAAGTGCAATCAGTTACATGGGGTTATTTTGTATTTTTAAAAGTTTGTATGGTCACAAAACCCAACATGTTCATTCCTGAACCTGCCTGACTTCTCTTAAGAGATCCAAAACGCACATACATTTCTTTCTTTTTTGGCAGCTTGTCGTCAAAAACTGAACAAAACCAGAAAACAAGCTTAACGGCAGCACTTGTGATGGGGATATTAAGCTCATTCGCCTTACTTTGTTTCAAAGTACCCGTTTCTTTGACAAAAGTGCCCTTCTCAGTAACAAAGTGCATTCAGGACCTGCTTCTTTCCCATTAAGGTGCAAAGGACTGATACTCAGGACACCGCATTGCAGCAATGGCAGGGGAATTCGATCTAAGTCACTGGCACGGCACCCTCTCCTCTGTGTGGTTAAGAGTGTACTGACCAAGACAAACATGTCCAGATGTATGTGAGCCAGTGGCCCATACCGAACACACGTCAGAAGTCTGTAGAGCAACACCTAGTGGCTGCCCTCGTGTTTTTCGCCCACTTTAGTGTCTGCCTGGCTTTTAGTGCGCCAGCAGTTTGGGGAGCGTGTTTGAACGTGCCCACAACTGGAGGAGCTGCTGACACTCCCAGCCAGTCTGAGTGAGTCACACTGCGCTGATGTGGCCAGAGAAAAGACCCTGGCTGCCACACACACAAACACCCAGCAGCAGTCCAGTCAGTCACTGAGTAGACCTCCTCTACCCAGGGCTCTATAATACCCTGCACTCCACAGGCTGGTTTTGGGGCATTGGAGGACTGAAGTGGGAGAGAGAAGGCCTGATTTGAACCCGATCTGCCTGGAAACATGGCTGTGCCGAGGAGATTATATTTTGGAATGCAACAGACATTGTGAAATCCCCCTCCACTCGCCACCCATCCCCCAACACCCAGCTGCGCACTTATTTGGCCTCCCAACTTGGACAGGTATTTATTGCTCTCTTCACCACACAGGTTGCCTCGTGGTTTTGTGGTCCCCAGGACAAAAAAAGATTGGAATACGCACTATTACACACCTCCTTTTCCCGACGACCCCCTTTAAATATACATCTCTCTGTTGGATATCTTTAGTAAAGCTGTGCAAACGTATAAAAAAGGTGCTCGTCTCTCCTCTACTCATCTCTGTCTATCCCTGCTTTTCATCTCTTTCAACCTGCTGTTGGTTAAACACTGCCCTCTCTCCTCACACCAGGGAAGATTCTGTCAGAACTGCACAAAGTTAAGCACATAGCTAGTAACTCTTCTTCCTTCGGGCAGTAACTCTATACATCTCAATCAAGTGTTAAGTTTAGGACCAATGGGTTTCTCAATTCAATATACTCTAACATTGATACAGTTTCTTTTCTCTTTTACCCACAAGCTTCACTCTGTGAGAAATCTGACATCAAGCTGAAGGAAACCCCGATTGTTAGGCTAATATATCTCAGCATTAAAAAGGGACCAATATAATCACCGCCTAATGTATCTACATGTATACAAATGTAAAGTGTCAAGTACCCAAAGCAGTCAACTCAAACAAGAAACAAACAACGGAAAAAAATTAAGACAAATCAAAAAGAAAATAGAAAGGCTGAAATGTCAGGGTTGTGATTGGTAGTCAACGACGTGGTCACCTGGCAACATGACCATGGTAGTGCTTTAGAAACACACCCCCTCCTCTCGCGGTCCTTACCCCTGCAATGGAAGAGCCCCCCCAAACGTGGATTCAACTCGACATTTAACATTTTAAAAAGATGAACCATAGATTTAAAAATATATTTTAAAGAGTAAGTAACACTTAAATCAAATCCTTGTCTGATTCTTTCTGGAGCATTTGAAAAAAAGTATTATTTCTGCATCAGAGGTGTGGTTGAGTTAATCTTGCATATATTGTCATATTCTGACAATACTACTATTTCTATAGTAACTGTACATTTTAGAAATGCAAAAGTATAGAAAAAGATCGGTTGCTTTCCATCTGAATATGAGAGATCACACTCCGTTCACCAATGCAGCAGCCAATAGATGTGGGACACCTCAAAGTTTGAAGGCTATGAAGTCCAAACCAATATAATCTATTTTAACTGCATAGTTGCTCAGGTTTTTCTGTTGTTTGGTTATACATAAGCACTTATGCCAAATGTACAGAAACCCAGAAGAGACAGAAATGACCCAGAAAGGAGACATCATGGAGGTGTGATTTGAAGCGTTCTTTGCTCTTTAACAGACCACTGACTCGTGTTTGTGTGTCTACTCTGTTTCCTAAAGCAAAGGGATAAAATAAACTGAAAATATTAGATTGGTGACACCCTGATTTGGTATATAGAGGAATAGTTAGTTGTTGTGTTTATTTTGTTTGCCGTTGTTCATAGCGTGTTCTTTTCTCCCTTGGTTTCGGTGGCGGCCCCTCAGGGTCCCAGTATGAATATGGCGTCCAGCGTCCCTCCCTGTCTCAGTCCCCCGGCTCCCCTGCCATCTCCTGGGGCTGAGGACTGTGTGCATGGGCCCTGGAGGCCCCCTCCACCGCCGCAGCTGAAGCCGCCTCCATGCGCCGTCTCCCCCTGACACTCCGAGGGCCGGGGCCCGCCAGCCCCACAGGGACCTCCAGGAGCCCGGGGTCCCGCACACGAGGCTTGCGGCCGCGGCGGGAGGGGATGCCGTTGCAGCCGTCCTTCTTGAGGTGGCGGTGCAGGTGGTCTGAACGCACAAAAGTCTTAAAGCAGCTGGAGCACTGGTAGGGCCGCAGGCCTGTGTGCACGCGCATGTGGTTCTTCAGGTCGTAGTTGTGGGCGAACGCAGCACCGCACTGCGTGCACAAGTAAGGCTTCTCTCCCGTATGCTTACGCATGTGAACCTTGAGCTTGTCCTGCCTGCGGAGGAAGAACACAAAGGCTCAGTACAGAAAAACAACAGAATTGATTAGTACAGTAGGAACTCTGATAGCAACAAGGGTAGTTAATATAAGAAGCAAACTACAACCATTAACCAAACAATAGGCTAAGAATCACAATCTTGAAAAATTACAATTTAAAACATGTCTGTGTTGACATTGAAACAAAATAGAAAATGTTCCACTACTTTGCAACATAGGCTACAGTACATATTGTTATGTGATCTTAAAGTAGGGTGTTTGTCCAGGGTGAATGTGCTTATGGAGGCTGTTTGTCTCCCTGTGTCTATCTCCTTCACTATAACACCTAATGGACCTCTTCCAGGTTGTTTACTCTGCCATGGCAGCAAGGTCACCTGAGGACAGGCCATGAATAAATACAATAGTTTGGAAAATAATAGTAGTGGTCACACGGTCTTAAGTGTGGATATTTTGGAAGAAAGGCCTCGTAAAGTTCCAGCCATGCTGGAATTGAGGATTCTTTGCTTGTAGAACTATTTTTTACTTTCTTTTTTCCTTTTCACTTACAGTTATCTACACCATTACATCTTTATCTACACCATTTCTTAAAGTACATGTAGAGACCTGGCCCGGATCTCAACGTTCACAGACAGTGTGGCTAGGTTCAGGGGAAATCTATTTCTGCTGCAGCTACCTTCAAAGAATATCACATATAACACTGGAAAGTGGAAATAAACTCAATTAAACAAAAATGTTGGTGAACGAAACTGTATATATTTTTTATTGAACCTTTATTTTAGATTAAGGGTTGCGAAGCTTTAGTTTCTCTTGTCACTTTTTTGGACAAACCCAGAATCTTCAGAGACTAATCAATGGGTCAATAGCTCCTCTTAAAACATCAGCAGCAAATTTACAGTGAAATAAAACTAGAAGACAAAACATACACTTTAGGATTACAGTCTGTAGAGGTGCTATCTTGTAAAAGTAGGACAGCTAGCTGTACACCTTACTAGTGCCAAGTTCAGGCCCCTCTACTTTATTAACTGAGGCTTCCCCCACAGGAGGCTGAAAAGATTTGGCATGGGTCCCCAGATCCTCAAAAAGGTTGACAGCTGTACCATCGAGAGCATCCTGACTGGTTGCTTCACCGCCTGGTATGGCAACTGCTCAGCATCCGACCGTAAGGCGCTACAGAGGGTAGCGTGTACGGCCCAGTACATGACTGGGGCCAAGCTTCCTGACATCCAGGACCTATATATTAGGCGTGTCAGACGAAGGCCCAAAAAATTGTCAAAGACTCCAGTCACCCAAGTCATAGACTGTTCTCTCTGCTACCGCACAGCGAGTGGTACCGGAGCGCCAAGTCTAGATCCAAAAGGCTCCTTAACAGCTTTTACCCCCAAGCCATAAGACTGCTGAACAATTAATCAAATGGCCACACAGACTATTTACATTGACCACCCCTTTGTTTTCACACTGTTGCTACTCACTGTTTATTATCTATGCATAGTCACTTTGCCCCTACCTACATGTACAAATTACCTCGACTAACCTGTACCCCACACATTGACGCGATACCGGTAACCCTGTATACGTATAGCCAAGTTATTGTTATTTTATTGTGTTACTTTTTATTTTAACTTTAGTTTCTAAACTCTATTTCTTGAACAGCATTGTAAGCATTTCACAGTAACGTCTAAACCTGTTGTATTCAGCGCATGTGACAATAAAACATTGATTTTAATCCGTCCTTCAGCTTCCCTCACCTACCCACCCAGTCATAATATCCGTCTCTCTGCCATCCAGCCCTTTAGCACCCAGAGTGCACCTAAACAAACCTCCGGAGTTAAGAAAACTACTTAGCACCCACACAAGCCACATAGGGGCACTACTGCTACCATGGTTACACACATACAGTGACACAGGGTGAAATATTTAAAGGACAGGAGTGGTTTATTACAGTGCGAAAGCAGCACACTCGTAACCCTGATCAAATAGGATTAAGATTACAACACCCGCTTCCCACTTCACTGCCGATAGGCTGCATTTAGAAGCAAGCACATTTAGATCAGGCTCGCCCGCCTGCGCAAAGGGTATATATATATATATATATATATATATATATATATATATATATATATATATATATATATATATATATATATATATATATAAAAATAAATAAAGGATATTTCATGTGGAAACCCTCATTAAATGCTAATGTAATTCACTAAGGTCATGGTTTATATTCAGAATAATGTATTACAGCTTTGTCATTATTTTGTATTATTATTATATATATTTTTTACATGTGATAAGGCCACACAAGAGGGCCAGAGATAATTACACACACCTGTGTAAATCTGAAGTACCCCAAAAGCCCACTAGATCTTCAAACGTTTCCAGTAATATACCCTCCCTTTGCAACCCTAGTCCTGGGTATTTCCAGTGTGCATCTATTTCCAATGCAAGTCCATTGATTGATTCATTAAGAGGATAGATTCAAGGAAGAGGTAGTGCTCTTAAAATACAGGGAGACCAGCGACACAGCGCGCTAGTCTAGCAGTCCACCCTGGCCTGTAGCTAGCTGGGCAGCCTGACTGTGAGCACACAGATTTCATTAGCTGACTAAGGACTGGGAGAGGGAGGGGAGAGAGGGAGAGGGCTGGTCGGTTGGGAGGGGAGAGAGAGGGAGAGGGTTGGTCGGTTGGGAGGGGAGGGGAGAGAGAGGGAGAGGGTTGGTCGGTTGGGAGGGGAGAGAGAGGGAGAGGGCTGGTCGGTTGGGAGGGGAGAGAGAGGGAGAGGGTTGGTCGGTTGGGAGAGGAGAGAGAGGGAGAGGGCTGGTCGGTTGGGAGGGGAGAGAGAGGGAGAGGGCTGGTCGGTTGGGAGGGGAGAGAGCTGGTCGGTTGGGAGTGGAGAGAGAGGGAGAGGGCTGGTCGGTTGGGAGTGGAGAGAGAGGGAGAGGGCTGGTCGGTTGGGAGGGGAGAGAGAGGGAGAGGGCTGGTCGGTTGGGAGGGGAGAGAGAGGGAGAGGGCTGGTCGGTTGGGAGGGGAGAGAGAGGGAGAGGGCTGGTCGGTTGGGAGAGGAGAGAGAGGGAGAGGGCTGGTCGGTTGGGAGGGGAGAGAGAGGGAGAGGGCTGGTCGGTTGGGAGGGGAGAGAGAGGGAGAGGGCTGGTCGGTTGGGAGGGGAGAGAGAAGGAGAGGGCTGGTCGGTTTGGGAGGGGAGAGAGGGAGAGGGCTGGTCGGTTGGGAGGGGAGAGAGAGGTCCAGTCGGTTTTGTCGTGGGCAATAATCAACAAAACCAGGGATCACAAATTCAAATTCCGGCATTGGCACAGATAGGGCACCACTCGGCTTGTAATCCCCCTGTCAGTATCAGAACAGAACACTTTACAGCAGCTTCCTCCTAGATAACGTGTCACAACCCTCTTTTATACCACCTGTTAACATTCCAGGACTTTGCCATGAGCAATGTCTTTATAAAACACGTCTTTATGACACCCTGATTCCATCCACTAGATGAAATATCAAACATGTTCATCTCTGATTAACATTTTCCAGAAAGGTTTTGGCAAAATGATTTACATTACCACATAGGTAGGGGACATCTAGAGCGGCAGGTAGCCTAGTGGTTAGAGCATTGGACTAGAAACCGAAAGGTTGCAAGATCGAATCCCCGAGCTGACAAGGTAAAAATCTGTCGTTCTGCCCCTGAACAAGGCAGTTAACCCACTGTTCCTAGGCCGTCATTGAAAATAAGAATTTGTTCTTAACTGACTTGCCTAGTTAAAAAATTGGGTACTATGCTTTCAACTATGTTTCTCACTTCAATTTCAGATTAGTACATTAGTAAATTAATTAATTGACAGAGAGCAAACATTTGGCTAAGCTAACATAGCTAATGCTAAGTAAGACTTTCCTTGGCTGTGGGACAACAGTGGTCTTGTTTTTGCTCCATCACGCCTCCTCACCATGAGTAGATGTGACATGGGGTGGTCAATGCATTAATTGGGGATTACCTGGTGAAGCGCACTTTGCAGATGGCGCACTCATAGGGCTTCTCTCCCGTGTGCGTGCGGATGTGGCGGGGTAGCTTGCCTGCACCCTGGATGACCTTGGAGCAGATGGGGCACTTCTGGAAGGCCTTGGAGCGCATCTTCCTCTCCCCTCCGCCCCCTCTCTCTTCTCCTCCCTTTCCTCCCCTCTCTCCTCCCCCCCTCTCTCTCTCTCGGCTAGAGCTGCCCCGTGCCGTCCAGAGGGGCAGCAGTCCCTGTGAGACGGCGGCAGCGGCATCTTCGTGCTGCGTGCTATTAAAGTAATTCAAGTAAAACTCCACGTCCGGGTCCTCTCCCTCCCCCAGCTCCTCCCCGGCCGCGGCCCGCTCCTTCTGCCTCTCGATGGAGTCCATCATCTTCTGCAGGAGGGCACTGGCCGAGCCCCTCTCTCCATCCCGCCCCCCCTCTTCCTCCCCCTCTTCCTCCGTCTCCAGTTTGGGCTTCGTTGGGAGGTAAAAGTGTCCGTTCTGGGCTGGGACGTAGAAAGAGGCCCCTGGCCCCCCTCCGTTACCCCTGGCCCAGGCCAGCATGTCCCCGCCACTTTCAGAGTGCTCCACTTCCCCTTCGTCCTCCTCATCCTCATCCTCTTCATCTTCAGGGTCCTGTGTGGGGGCCTGGGTCAGGGCGAGGTCCAGGGGAGAGTAGTACTCTCTGGGGCCGCTGGGGGCCCCGTTGCTTTGGGCCCCATTGCCATGATTAAAGTGCAGGTGTGTGGGCATGTCCCTGAGCTCTGGCGTGCTGCAGCTGCTGCTCCAGTGGGCCCCTCTCTGGAAGTACTGTAGATACTCCTGGGCCCGCAGCCGATTCCCCTGCTCCACCTCTCCTCCTCCACCTTTCCCCTCCTCCTCCTCATCATCATCATCATCCTCTTCTTCTCCTCGCTCACTGCCCGCCTACGAAAAAATAAAACAGGTTTCCATTACTCTCATCCAATGTCTAACAGAATGTGAGTGGACACATGTATATCATATTCACACAACAGAAACATATATGACTATGAACATGGCCTTGCTACTGCTATTCTACACGCTCCCCACCATGCGAATGTTGTAGCTGCGATAGGTTTTGTCTGTAGAATGCAGCTTGTGAAAGAGCACCCTGTCCTGAGACTCAGAGACTGGTGTTGGCTTAGCATGGGTAAATGTTTCGAGGTCAGTGTCATTGTGACCCCAGGGTGTGGATGTGTGTTTGGCAGTGTGTGAGAGAGACACTAATAAAGAGCATGATGTGATGGCCAGACAAAGACTGATGACTGAGTGTTAGTTTGTTAGCGTGACGCGATGAGGTTGTGTGGTACGTGGTCTGTGGTGGCGCATTTGGATGGAGCTCCAGAATGGCACTTGCAACACAATAGTTTTAACAACTCAAAACAAGAGTGGTTCGACTGGTTTCCACAGAGGCCATACTGAATACATGTATTTTAACTTTCAGGAACTTTGGATCAGAAAGTTTGTCAAGTGACCATATTTTGATGCGAGGCCTGTGATGTAATGGTAAGACAGAGACTGCTGACGGAGTGTTGGTAAGTTAGCGTTGTCATGATGACCAGCCTACCGGCGGGGAGAGCACTTTGGTGTCCAGCAGGTGAGTGCAGACTTCCTGGACGGGCGAGATCTCCAGCAGGTGGGCAGCGGCCAGGATGTCTCCCACGGAGCTGTGGCTGACGGTCAGCGTGGCTGTGTAGGCAAAGTCCAGCAGGGCGCCTAGGGCCTCGGCCGCCACAAAGTCGATGGAGTAGACGTGCTGCTGGTCGGCAGTTGGACCAGAGGTGAACAGCTTGTAGAAGTATGGGCTGCAGGAGGCCAGGACCGAGCGGTGGGCGGGGAACTCCTTCTCCTGGTTGACCAGGAGCACGTCACACAGCAGGCCGCTGAGGCGCTGCTTGTTCAGGCTGCCCAGGATGTCTGCGCTGTGCTCGGGGAAGGGGATGCCCACCAGGCCCTCCTCCGCCGCCTCCCCTCTCCCTCCTCCTCCACCCCCAGTGCCCCTGAGCCGCCGCCCGCCCCTCCCGCCGGCTCCCAACGACATCTTCCACCAGCCTGCCGCAGAGCCGCCAATCACAGCCGCCGCCCGCGTGTCCGTCCTGCCGTCTGTCCGTCTGCCTGTCTGAGGGAGGAAGAAGAGGGGGAGAAAAGGAGGAGGAGAGAATCAGTTCTCAGTCTTTAAAACACAATACACAGATGCCCAATTCAATTCCTAGCCCAAAGTCCTAGGGATTTGGTAGGTATTACAGTAGCAATATGGTAATAGCATCACGTGCGTGGCCATAATATGAGGACACCGAGGTCCGGACCACTGTATTTTTTTCTCGTTTGAAAAAAAGTTTAGGAATAAAAATATATATTTTGTACACAAAGGAAATCATTCTAAATATTGCTCAAAGCTCAGAACGTTAATATTCTTCATCGGACTGAGTTCTAATCGCGCCTGCCTGTTTGCGAAAGAATGGAATCATGGACAGTGGTTGCTCGTTATCTTCGCCTGTGCCCCCGGATTTGCCATTTTAGCAGCACATGGAGTTTATAGTTTACCCATCTTTTTTTACCACCACATCGCTGATATTAATACAGAATAGTAAATAATATTCTATTTGTTGACCCCTTTTTCTCCCCAATTTCATGATATCCAATTGGTAGTTACAGTCTTGTCCAATCGCTGCAACTCCAGTATAGATTCGGGAGAGGCCAAGGTCGAGAGCCATGCGTCCTCTGAAACACGACCCTGCCAAGCCGCACTGCTTCTTGACACACTGTTGGCTTAACCTGGAAGCCAGCCGCACCAATGTGTCAGAGGAAACACTGTGCAACTGAAGTCAGCGTGCATGCACCCGACCCGCCACAAGGAGTCGCTAGACTGCGACGGGACAAGGACCTCCCGGCCGGCTTGACCTTCCCCTAACAATTGTGCGCAGCCTCATGGGTCTCCCGGTCACAACCGGCTGGGACACAGTCTGGGATTGAACCCGGGTCTGTAGCGACGCCTCTAGACCACGCCGCCACTTTGGAGGCCCCGTAAGTAATAGTCTAATAATTGATAATACGATTATCTATGTGCTCCATTGATGTCTGTCTGTGCGGAGCTTGATTAGTAATGGCTCGGAATACAAATGTGAACGCTATGTAATTTGAGAAAAGAGATATCTATGTAAAGAGTTGATGATTTTATGCATTTCATCATTACAACTGACTGAACAGTCGCTGATGCTAGGTGTCAGTGTGATTCAGTTCTCATATTTCCCCCCTTTCAGGGGTATAACATTACAATTGTATAGCTAATAGCTGGTGGGAGGAGCTATAGGGGGACGGGCTCATTGTGATGGCTGGAATGTAATTATTGGAACGGAGTCTAAAATGTAGTTTCCATATGTTTGATACCGTTCCATCTATGCCATTCCAGTCTTTACAATGAGTCCATGATCCTATAGCTCCTCCCACCATGCCTGCTCTCCTAATAGGCTGTGTGTTTCTAGATGGACTGAGGTGAATGAACCTACACTAGCTTGTTTTTGCTGTTCTCTTAACAGCATTTGAACTTTTTTTTCTCCTTATATAAAAATGCAGTAAATGATCTTCAACCCTCGGGGCGGCAGGTAGCCTAGTGGTTAGAGCGTTGGGCCAGTAACCGAAAGGTCGTTAGATCGAATCCCTGAGCTGACAAGGTAAAAATCTGTCGTTCTGCCCCTGAACAAGGCAGTTAACCCACTGTTCCTCGGCCGTCATTGTAAACAAGAATGTGTTCTTAACTGACTTGCCTAGTTAAATAAAGGTCAAATATATATATATTTTTATAAAAACTTCCCGACCTCACTAAAACCCTGGTTACGGCCCTGACCATGTGGTAGGCTAGGTGGAATTTTCTCTGTAATTTTTCCATCCACCCAGATATATAAGAGGTGCCTCAGGGTAAGGGCTGGTGGTTATTTAGAAATTGTGTAAGAAAGTAATTTAAAGTACCTTCACACCTGAGAAAATACATGAAAATAATAATGTGTTGAAATTTTGCTCACTAATGCCACAATAATGTGGCGTGCCATTAATACCCACTGGGCACACACTGGTTGAATTATTGTTTCTTCCACGTCCTTTCAATTAAATTATGCTGAACTAACTAGGTCCGGGACGATACCAGTATTGCGAAACTCGTTTGTGTAATGGCAAGGACTTTTTTAGGAAAAAATCCCAAATGTTGGAAACAAACATCATTATGTTGTCATCCAGAGTCAGATTAATTATTTTCCAAACTATAGCCCACAATATTTTACATACAAAAGGTTTTAAAAAGGACCAAAGAGTGAACTGCTTCGTGTTTTCATTTTTGCCATGGAAATAACATTACGATACTGGTATCTTCACAGCCCTAGAACCAACAAGGAATAAAAGTTGATACTGTAGATCAATCACTATTAAATCATGTCAGAGTTCCTATTGGCCAGTTTAGCTGAAGAACTGAAAGTTTTCAAAAACGGTGATTTCTTTTGTCAATAGCCCATCACTACAGTCCTCTACAACACCAGGCCCCAGAGTTCATTAAAGAGCCTGAAGGGCCTGGAGGTGAGCCATGTTGTAACATCACCACCATACAAACACTACAGATACCATTGATTTCACTGACAAACAGCTACTGGCCGACATACGGGCTTTACAGACCAATCTAATAGAAACTACAGTATAGCTATGGCATACATCCTTTTTGGCCAACATCTCCCATACATAGTCAGTGTTAAAATAGCTGTCATCCATGCTGTATCTGTAATGCTGGATGTATTGGCCCACTGCTGAACCTATTACCATGAGAGAGAGTGAAGGGCAGTTTGAGGGAGAGCAGGGAGGATCAGAGTGCATGCTGGGAGGAGGAGCAGGGCCGTGACTGTACAGCAGGCTGTGCGTCGCTCTGTGTCAGTTAGGAAAGGGGGAGGAGGGGGGCGGGGGTTACAGACCCCGTGGAAAAACCTCACTGGAGGAGGAGGACACGCACAAGCTGCGAGGGAACGGTATTAAAAAGGGAGGTTGTCAATCCGGTCTGAGCCGGTTACCCCACCCTTTACTGTGTGCCAAGTTTCAGGAAGGCTGTCCCCTCGCTCACGTGTGTGTGTGTGTGTGGGGGGTGGGGGGTGGGGAAGATTAAAATGATCGACTGCAGCTTGCAATGCACGGGGGAGGGGGGCTCGGCAACACAAGTCTTTCCTGATTTGTCCATTTACAAACACACTTACACAAGCACAGACAAACACACACACATTAAATAAAGCCCACCCACCCTTCTCCATCTGCCAGGGAGACCCAGCAGGGGGTGAGGCAAGTGGGATTATTCTCTATAAGAGCAACGCATTCAAATGACATTCCTTCAGATTCAGGCTCTTGGTATATACACTAGCTGTGCTCAACCTGGCTGCCTCTCCTCTCCCCTGCTTGGCTCTCTCCCACACCTCACAAAGCAACGCCTCTCTCCACACCTAGAGATCTGGCACCGCAGCAACACTAACCACAGGTCATACTCCGGTAACGCTCTCTGAAAAGTCAACTCTGGGTAGTGCTAGAAACCTAATTGCACTTTCTCTGATGTTAACTCCACTCCTTCAACAAAGAGGAAAAATCCTTAACAAGACCTGTCAATCATGCCACCTCATAATGTGTGACATTTAAATGCTTTACTATGGTAAACCGGTACATCTGTCTTGCGGTAATCTTAAAACAAACAAGCTTGCAAATGGAAATAATACTGTCCCACTTGGTTCCATGTGGAGTAGTTTGTGTCTTTTATTCATGACACAATGCCCTTTCATTTCGGCTCAAGCCAAGTTAGAGCACTTTCTTTCTCCTTTAACCCCCTACTATTTTATATGCACCTGACCACACCGCCACTACAACCTCTCCCATTGTTTTTCTGATAAAACTGCCCTGTCTGACGTGGGAACATTTGATTATCCTCCACCTCTCATTTGAATATGCCGAGGGAGGGCAGCGAGAACAGAGACTCAGAGAGAGAGCGAGAGAGAGAGTCGGAGAAGGCAACCGCAGGGTTAACGGTCATGTCCTTCACAGTGTGGAAATAGATCCTGAGTGAGCCCACAGAGACCTCAGCCAAGTCAACCTGCTCTCACTGATGCTGCTGCTTACTGCACCAAGCTGCTGGGCTGGCCCCTGGTGCAAACCTGCTTACACATTATCCTCAGGACATACACGCCCGACCCTGGGTCACACGCAGATCTGTCGAGGCTGAGAGGAGGAATTAAAAACAGTCTCATAGGCTACCTCATACAGCCCAGTCACCATTGAGGCATGCAGGTGTCCTGTCTTGTACACAGGAGCTAGGGGGAGAGGAGAAGAGGCCTGGGCCAGGATGAACCCACAGAAAGAGGAGGAAACAACAGTGCAAACAAACCTGATCCTGACACCTACTCATGGCTTGAAACATTCCTTATCACTTATTCATGGCTGTGGGTGACAGCGGCCACAGCGCCACACCGTGTCCCCAACGTCTCAGTTCCCAGGGCCACCACCGACCCAGCGTTGCCTGCCTAGTTCACTAGATCCTACTCTGCACGCACAGGGTGCTGCTTTGCAAGTCAAACCACTACTTACTGCTGCAGATCCCACCACCCCACCCCTCCCTGCCTCCCAGCAAACGTGGAGAACAGCTATCAAGATTAGATTTCGGGGACGATCCCATGCAAGACACTCTGAGCTGAACATCGACTTCGTTTCAGTTCTATTGAACTTTGTCTATTTGGCTTTTAACACCTGACTGTGATAAATAGGCTTCTGTCCTAGATAGAACCCTTCTTATTTAATGACCAATACAGTGACACCTTGTGGTTATACTGGTAGTTATAAAACCTGGAATACACTGGGTGGTGCGTTATACTGGAAATATAATCTCAGGTCAACTGGGACCCGGATCAAAGAAGCTACAGTCTTTGTCTGACACATACTGTTCATTCCTGGAGTAAAATGACTATCAACCTTACCCACGACAAGCTCAGGTGTTCCTTACATGACCAAAATGAAAGTCGCTGAAACTGAGTGTTTTGCTATAATGCCTTTGAAGTGCAGTCCACCGCACACTTCTTTGTTTCCCTGCTGAAGGGAGCAACACAGAGACCAGAAAACAAGCATCCTTAGCAGAACAAGCAGTGCAAGTGTGTGGGGGATCAGTGGTATATCTGTGAATAATTTAACTCCAACAACACTGGAACAATTACAGTAGACTAGGGTATAACTCATAGAAGTATAGGGTGGGTGATATAGATAGACAGCAGAGTGCAAACAGGTTGTCTTTCCCTGGCCGACTGTCACGGGCTAAGACCAGCCACCTGCTGATTGAGCCCAGAGAAAGGGAATCACTGGACCGAGGTCACCAGGGTTCAAGGTCATAGGATATTACAAGATAATCAGAAATACTATGGGGAGGAGGGGGGCAGGGGCTGGCCAGTTCCAAGAAGAACAGGATTCTGACTGAGGCTGAGCCTGGCCTAGTGTGGCTGTGTGATTCATTACTGCCAGGCTTCCCGGGATAAGAAGCCTGATAGGTCCTGAGCAGGAAGAGGGCGAACAACTGATAAAACTGGAGGTGGGGCTGTGCTGCTCAACTTGAAACACGGCAGACGGCTGCCAAGAATCAGACACAATGCCCCTGACTGAAAGGTAGTGGGCGAGGCAATCTTAAACAAACTCACAACCTTGACATCAGCCCAAGGAATACTGTAAATGTAATGTGCTTTGAAAGTGTCTGAGACTCGAGAAACCTTTTCTTAGCCCCTGTAAGAAACTAACCCTTCACACTGCAGGAGGGGTTAGACACCATTATATAAAGTCCTTTTACCATGTTTGTCAATAAAGGTTCAGTGCAAGAGGAAGTGGGAGATTTTTATGATTTCATATCAAAGGTCTAAGTTCTTTAAGGGTACCATTACCCCAGAGATCAAGAGATAGCTGGAGAGCCACTGTGGGGAATCAATAACTGACTACTGTATGGGTTTACAGTACCATCCCCCTTCTCCTAGCAAAGCAAAGTAAAGTAAACCAAAGTGAACGCTCGACTTGGCTTTCCTTGCCTCCCTCCTCCAGCCTGAGCTAGCTGGTCCAGAAACAGACTTGTACATCTGGCAGCACCGTTTCAAACAGAGACACAACCTCTTCTACTGCTGGAACTATACTTCCCTAACGCTGCCAAGCTGTCAGTCAGGAAGTAGTGGATCCAAACTCACAGTAGCACTAAAATCAGCACCCCTAGTAGAGCCAGGCCCAGCAGCAGTAGCCCTCCTCCCCTCAGCCCTGCGCCATTCTGTGCAGGCGGCTGTGCATTGTGTGCAGAGGACTTCCTGTGTGTCTGTGACAGGCGTGTAACAGAACCCGCTCTGTTATCAGATGACCATCCCTCTCTCTCTCTCTTCCAGACACTGCACTGCGCTGTGCCCCTGCTGGCCAACCACATCGCCCACATCCCCTTCAGCCTGCTGAGAAGGCTAGAACAACGTCTGGAAATGAGACAGGAACTCACCAGCCATGAGATTGTCATATGCTACCCCCTGATCACAGGAGACTTAAGCGAACACTCCTCTCTCCATACGTAGTACCAAGGTCAACATGGGATTTCTCAGACAATAGATTACTCAGACAAAAATGTGTGACATCTTGGAGACAACCCACCGTGTAAAAGGAAAGTGTAAAAAGTGAAGTCCCACTCACAACACAACGGCCTACTCTTACCCTGGGCTGCATCTCAGCCTCTAATTTGATCAGGTTGTGTGAGCTGCTTCATAACCCAGCAGGCCCAGGACAGCCCCTATCACTCCCCCCAGACTCCACAACAACAACACAACAGACAGAGCCATGTCTGTGTGTCTGTCTACTTGGGACAGGAACAGTGGGACATTTAGCTGCTGACAAGGGGAGTTCCCCCCCTTAATAATGGGGCAGATTATAGTTCAGTGCACCACTCAAAAGCAACATTACCCCAAAATGAGGCCTTCCAAAGACTGTCAGTAAGCATGCATGCAACCTGTCTCCTCCTGTCACTGTGGACCTGCTAGTTTGGGGCATTATGGTGCACAACATACAAGAATATCAAACTGTATTCAACATGCTCACCGCCAAATTGATGGGTGGTGTCTAGGGCCTACCCACAGCCACTGAAGTCCCCTGCAATTCCCCTGGATGCTATTGTGGGTAACATGGAGCGTCCCGACTTAACCTCTTAGTGGAATTTATTCAGGCTGAAAGTGCAGCCTTTTGCAATTGGTACTCAGGGGTAGCAAAAGTAACATCAGAACACTGACATTTGACAGATGAATAATTTTTAAAACACTGCCTCTGAAAGCTATCTAAACACCTCTCAGTTGTGGGTGTCTTTATTACAATACAATATGCCCCTTCCTCTCTCTTACCCACACACTTCAAAACAAGTCCAACAAGTATGGGTTGCCAGAAATATGCATCCGTGAATTAGAATAAGTTATGGTTCCTGCAAAATCTTTTGACAACCCACCAACAGACAGACAGACAAACAGACAGACAGACAGACAGACAGTAGGCTAAAATACATTGTGACACAAATCACACAATGGCAAGAGGGCTACTTGAGGTGAGAGGGATGAAGAGAGTGACAAAAAGGAGGGTGTGGGCAGCCGGGGAGAAGGACAACTGAAGGAGGGTGTGGGCAGCCGGGGAGAAGAACAACTGAAGGAGGGTGTGGGGCAGCCGGGGAGAAGAACAACTGAAGGAGGGTGTGGGGCAGCAGGGGTGAAGGACAACTGAAGGAGGGTGTGGGGCAGCCGGGGTGAAGAACAACTGAAGGAGGGTGTGGGGCAGCCGGGGTGAAGGACAACTGAAGGAGGGTGTGGGCAGCCGGGGAGAAGAACAACTGAAGGAGGGTGTGGGCAGCCGGGGAGAAGGACAACTGAAGGAGGGTGTGGGGCAGCAGGGGTGAAGAACAACTGAAGGAGGGTGTGGGCAGCCAGGGAGAAGAACAACTGAAGGAGGGTGTGGGCAGCCGGGGAGAAGAACAACTGAAGGAGGGTGTGGGGCAGCCGGGGTGAAGAACAACTGAAGGAGGGTGTGGGCAGCCGGGGAGAAGAACAACTGAAGGAGGGTGTGGGCAGCCGGGGAGAAGAACAACTGAAGGAGGGTGTGGGGCAGCCGGGGAGAAGAACAACTGAAGGAGGGTGTGGGCAGCCGGGGAGAAGAACAACTGAAGGAGGGTGTGGGCAGCCGGGGAGAAGAACAACTGAAGGAGGGTGTGGGCAGCCGGGGAGAAGAACAACTGAAGGAGGGTGTGGGCAGCCGGGGAGAAGAACAACTGAAGGAGGGTGTGGGGCAGCCGGGGTGAAGAACAACTGAAGGAGGGTGTGGGGCAGCCGGGGAGAAGAACAACTGAAGGAGGGTGTGGGGCAGCCGGGGTGAAGAACAACTGAAGGAGGGTGTGGGCAGCCGGGGAGAAGAACAACTGAAGGAGGGTGTGGGCAGCCGGGGTGAAGAACAACTGAAGGAGGGTGTGGGCAGCCGGGGAGAAGAACAACTGAAGGAGGGTGTGGGCAGCCGGGGTGAAGGACAACTGAAGGAGGGTGTGGGCAGCAGGGGTGAAGGACAACTGAAGGAGGGTGTGGGCAGCCTGGGAGAAGAACAACTGAAGGAGGGTGTGGGCAGCAGGGGTGAAGGACAACTGAAGGAGGGTGTGGGCAGCCGGGGTGAAGGACAACTGAAGGAGGGTGTGGGCAGCCTGGGAGAAGAACAACTGAAGGAGGGTGTGGGCAGCAGGGGTGAAGGACAACTGAAGGAGGGTGTGGGCAGCCTGGGAGAAGAACAACTGAAGGAGGGTGTGGGCAGCCGGGGAGAAGAACAACTGAAAGTTAATAAACTAATACAGGAGTTCCCAAGGGCAGTGGGCAAAGTTTCCAGTGGTGGCTCGTTCTCTACACTTCACTAATGAGGGGAAATTGTCCACAAGAGGTGTCACATTTTCTTCCATCATGTCACAGTTGTGCCTGAAGGTAAGGAGGGAGATATCATCTGTAGCTGACTCACTTATAACATTAATAACACCATTAATAACCATGACACCATTAATAACCATTAACATTACACACAATCACACTATTTTAGATGATCAAATTAACAATCCTCATTTTAAATCATCCCAGTAAGTAAAGTGTTAAAATGTCACAGTGTGTATTCCCAAATCTTTAAGACAAGTCTCTCTAAACATGATGTGCTCTACCTGCTCTGAACAGTGCCCTATTTGCCATCTTTTTTTTTAATCTGCAAGTGGGTCAGGAGCTCTGAAGCCCCATCCCATGCCTCTCTCTCACACACACACACACACACACACACACACACACACACACACACACACACACACACACACACACACACACACACACACACACACACACACACACACACACACACACACACACACACACACAAAGAGAGAACCTGGTATTTATTTCCTCAGCTCTCCTCCTCCTTTCTCTTTCCTCAGTGTCAGGGGAGAGAGAGTGCAGTTTGAGCTCTTACCAGCTGGGCAGAAGCACGTGTCCCTTCCCCAGGCCCTGTCCGGCTCTCCTGTCTCCGTGTCTGGGTAGGGCCCTGCCTGCTGCCTCAGTACTGGAGCTTTTGCAGACAGGAAACTTCCGAGTGGCCCTAGTCATACAGGCAAGCCCTTGCCTGATTCCACACAAGCAGACACCTACTCCCCCCTCCCCTATTTTCAGCCCACTGCTCTTGCATATCTTCCTCATCTGTGATTGGCTTGACAGCCGCTCACTCACCACACCTCCTTGCTGGGATAGGCTGGCAGCTGTTCCCTTTTCTGTATGGCCAAGGGCAAGGCACTCTGGGATGTAGAGTCCATAAATGCTATTTGACCTGCTACACAGCCCTTGCTGTGAACTACGAGTCCCAGCTTTCCGTACCTTGCCACCCCCACTGCTCCAAGCCTGTTCCAACGTAAGCACTCAGGGCAGAATTATACACTACAGTATGTTGCTAGCAGGATGCCAGGTATTAAAAGTACAGATCAGCCATCAAACAGGGCCGTGCTGCATACTAACAAAAGGCTCTCGGCCAGAACGTCACAGCCAAACACTGTATTCAGTGAGACTACCCCTCTGTCTACGTTTTAAACACACTTCAAGAGGCCTGACCAAATTAAAGACTAATTTCTATTCTGATCAATTCCAAACCAGGAGGAAAGGACCAACCCAGCAAAAATATATTTAAACACATTGCTCGTAACTTTTCCCTCCAAGCATGATTTCTTAGTGAATGACAAATTCTGAAAAGTTGTCATTTGCTTGTCATCGTACCTTGTTCTACATAATTCTTTTTGGTTCCTCCTTCCTCTTGTTCAGAACCCCCCCCCCTCCAAACCCCCCATCCACCTCATCCTCTAAGTGCTTCCACCTGCCCAAAAAGTTCATGCCTCAAACACACCAAATAAAACTGAAGCCTCCCCCAAAAGGTAAAAGCAGGAATCAGATAAGTATTTTACCAGGAATAAAAACATATCCATAACTACTGCCTGCGACAACCCCCCCCCCCCCCCTCCCTCCCCTCCCCTTTCCTCTTGCTCTCTCCTTGTCCCCCTCCCTCATTCCTTTCTCTCCTTCTGTGCCTGCTCCCTCCGGTCGACAGGCCCTAGGCGGACAGCGGGGTGTAAGCGGGGGTGCTTTTAGCTCACCTGCGATGGCCGTGGTGGTGCTTGTTATGGGTCAGCCCTCCTCTCCTCCTCTCTCTCCCTCTCTAACTGTCGTGCTGCTCAAAGCCCCGTATGCGCTAACCAAGCGCCAGCAGATCAACTCAATTCCCTTCCTGGTTTCTGGAGGGCAAAGAGGTCCCTCCCTTTCTCGCTCTCTCTCACCCTCTCTCTCTCTTAAAGAAACAGCATTCCACTAGATGTTTCTCTTGCTCTCCTCTCTGGGGAGAAAAATAAAAGAGATTTGTCTGCGATCAAGAATGGACATTTGTCATCTCAATGACATAATTCAAAATGAGCACTTGACTTCATCCTCTTGCTGTCGGTACAGTTGACAACAGAGTCCATATTAATTGGGCATGAACTGATTGTAGTTCTTACCTTAGTCTTTTCTCTTCTACCGAATCACACCCACCCATCCCATAGCCTGAGGTCATAGTGTCCCACCCCAAAAACAAGCCTTGGTACATTCCAGGACACAGGGGCTGCCAGTAACCCCCTAGACTCTCAATCTCTCCCTCTGTCCCTCCACCTTCTCACGTTGTACTAGAATACCTGTACCTTTTACAGGTAAGACTACAGAACATGCCTCACCTCTTGTCATACTAATCCCACTTTTACCAACACTTCTTAGGTGGCGTGTAAGACACCAGTCAAAATCAAATGGTTGGGCTTTATATCTCTTATAAGGACAACGCATTTTGACTGTTTTCTAACATGCCTACGCACTTTTTTAATTTTCTACACTGCACACCTGGACAGTCAGTCAGAGTGGGATGGAGATCTTCCTTACTCTAAACAGGCATCACACGGAGTATGAACACGTTATCATGTATGAAGTGAAATGGCTTACCTTATGTAATGTGATGAAACAGCTAGCCATGACTGGTGTCTCCTCGGTCTGACTGGAATCTGTTGCACCCCACACTGTGTGGCATGGCTTGGCACTGTGAGAAGAACTAGGCTAGGCATGCTCTGACAGCATGGGGGAGGCAGTAACACACACCCAGCCTAGAGGGCAGTGTCAGCACTACAGCAGGTAGCAGAGGTAGTTCACAATCAGACAAAACACAGAATATAACAAATATATACATCCCTCAAACTCAACTCTGGACCTCGAAGCGTGTTCCACTGGACTTGTTCCATTGTTGCCCTTTAAAATCAGGGACAGATTTAGACCTGGGATACCAGGTGGGTGCAACTCATTATCAGGAAACCATTCCGTTTTTGAATACCCCTGCTATACGGACAATACATATAAACTATTTGCACTAGAATAACAGCTAGAAATCAATAAATTAATCTATACCGACAGTACTGCTGTTTAACATCCAATACATTGTACATCTGAACGATTGATACTATACAGTTTTCATACAAGTCTTAAATAATTAGCTAACCAGCAGACGGGTTAATTTTCCCTTCTGGTTGGCAGGTCAGATGATGTCAGACATTTTTATTACAATACAGTCCAATATAAACTAGCCTTACCCACCACAAACACCCACCAGCAACTCTGCTTTTGTCATTTGTGACTGAGTCATGGTTGACTTAATTCGGGCCAAAGGCGAGAAACTTTAATCAAACACTTAAGAGCAATACGGAATGTATCTCCTAAAGTGTTTTGGTTTTAAAATAAGTATCCAAAGCATAGTTTAACGGGAAGCTGTGTTATAGCTACAGTACATGACTCAAGAGTTGAATCCTTGGATATGTGTAGCATGTCATAACCTGGGTCAAGAGCATCATTTGGCACTTACCTCCTGTCTTTCCTCCGTAAGTATCAGGTAGTGTCCTGTTTCTAAAGGAACGCTCCTGCAAGAGGGCAAAGCCATTCAATTCGCCCAATAGAAAGCACTATTTAACATTTGTTCCATAACTAACCACAAAACTCTCCCCACATAAAAACAAAATTGCCATATACATTCACAAATACGTTTTATTTTTTTACATTATAACAATATCCAACACATTTTCTTTAGATAAAACGAAATTTCTTACATTTCTGTCTAAACGAGTCAACATATTTTTCTTAAGACTGCAAAATAGCACTTGCGTACAGTTTATATAGCTTTATACACATACAGGCGACAATGCCTTAACTTTGTTAGCAACGAATGCAAATCTATTGAAAATTGTAAAGGTCAGCCAGAAGCAGATTATATATACAGGGGCTCTTACAGACGACAGGCTAATTAATACATGCTACCCCAACCCCTACCAGAGCCAGTAACCACGGCTTCACCAAAAGAAAGCTTGGCGTGTAGGTTACACTTACTCACGCAAAGCACAACAGTGCGAGCAGAACCAAAAACACTTTGGGGAATAAATTGAGTCGACTGGCAAAAATCTGAACATTTCAGAGCGTCTGTAGTCAAGGTGTTGGACATATTCTGACTTGACACAGATGTGCGTTCCAGGCAGTTGATAAAAGATACAAGTAAAAAAAACAACAACAAAAAACCACGATCTTGAGTGTCTGGAAAATATATAAGATAGCAAATTATGTCATTTTGTAAAAATGAGCACATTTGATAACTACGTCATTACTATTATAATCAAATAAAAATGTCAACATTCAAAGTACTCCTCTCTCAAAACTGTACTGGTCATGAATGTACAAAACAAAGTACTTTGATAAGGCATTAAATGCAAAACATTAGTAGTCACGATGAGTACCTTCTTTGGTTTGCTGTCCTCCTGTGAATACAAAGCACTTGACTCCAGTGATTTCTGTCATGGACACTTTTTCTTTGTCAAAGATGGCCCCTCTACAGCCTTCACTAATATGCAGTTGCACAAACCATTAACAACTCTCTTGCCAATATTAATACAGAATTTATCAATACAAATGTGGTAAGATGATATCAATGACAAATCATTAAATTATAACCTGGCAGCCCTTTCATGCCTTGTACCTTCTCTTTAATATGATGATTGGGGAAAAAGATCATGACTAGTGTGTAGATCTACCCTGCCACTGGTATGCGAAATCTGTGGTCATACATTGAGTCAATTGGCCCTGTTGATGATATGTGTACCTTAGAGAGAGTGCTGAAACCTTTTTTTAAGAGCAAGACGAAAAGGGTGCCAAAGTGTGTGTGTGTGACAGTGAGACACCATGGATCCTAATGTGGTTAGCAGTTTGGCGTTGGGCTGTTCATTCTGTGATGCGGGTTGGGGTGCTGGGTTGGTTGAGGCCCATGGTTTTACACATCCAGCCAGCAAAGTCCACCTCCTCCACCTCAGCACGCTTGATAAACGTGTGGTTCTAAACAATAACAAAACAGCAAACGCAAGTTAGTTAATACATCAGAATTAGTTGATGGCTAATATCGAAAGGGCATGTACAGTAGATAGGTAACATATCTACTTTAACGCAGAATTTAGGCGTTTTTCCACACAATTATTTTAGATAAAACGCATAAGAAATATATTGCTGCCTTTTGTCAAAGTAGATCTGAAATGCTTCTTATTGTAATTTCTGCTCAACTTCAGATTAATTTTGTGATTCAGTTGCACTTCTCCACCGGATGAGAAATCTTTGCTCTCGTCATCAGACCAATCAAATCCCTGCATTCTCGAACAGGCATTCCATCAGCTGAGTGCTTTGACTGATGTGAAGCTACTTTTATCCTGAACTTTTTTGTATTTTTCTCTGGTAAAATTATAGATTCATTTAAAGCAAAACATTAGAAAGAATGTAGCCAGCTAAATGTCCTATGACAAACATTAGATATGATGGCCATGTATAATTTTTGCAATTAAAAAAATAAAAAATACTTGCTTTTTCATTGGAAACTAATTTTCTTGTGTGGCTCCTAGCCAAAATAGCATTGCACTTCTGTTGTCATGTAATGAAAATGAAGCAATTTTCTGCCAAATCTGTTGCACTAGCGTATTTTGTGCAGGGTTGGGTAGGTTACTTTCTAAATGTAATCCATTACAGTTACCTATCCAAAATTGTAATCAGTCATGTAACTTTTGGATTGCACAAACTCAGTAACGTAATCTGATTACATTTCATTACTTTCCCCTTAGAGTAATTAGAAGAAGACAAAAATGTATATGTTACCAATTGAAGCACATCTATTGCAGGATAAATCAATGTTCAAGTTTACAAGGCTGGCCATATGTTAAATTTTACTTTATGGGTTGGTTATGTAGGATTCTTCTAACCCATCGCTTTCTACTACATACTATAATACGATTAAATTATATCTTTACATTAAACACCCGTCCATCAGAATTCCAGTCATTCCAATAAATGTTATACCCCTTGATCTTCAAGAATAGGACTTGGAAATATGGAAGTATAGATTAGCCAAATTGTTTTACCTGAGCATAACCCCAAAACTAAGGACTTATTAGCCAGCCCTACTCTGTTGTTAATGATTTTGTTGTCATGGAGGACTAATTGGGCTCATTGATTTGAGTTGAAAAATAAATGCTGCGCTCATGGAATGGCATGCTTTGAACACTACTAAAAAGTGCTATTTACATGTGAAAAATGAATGCTGCATTTGCTATAGGCCTATTTTACTTTTTGTTGGTTGGTGTTTTGGTAAAAAGCTGAGGGATGGGCCTGGAGAAATGTAACCACTCTCACATTAATAGACAGAGCTATGGATGCAAGGACTGACCATCCATGATATCAAAATGATTGTTTTAACCATGTTATGAGGCTATACAGTGTTTGTTTACATTTACCATGTTTACAAACATTGGAGAAAAACAAGCTTATATTTTGGGTTCTCATGGAGTGTGACAGTTGAACTAAGCTCATGAGTCATTTATAAGTTATATTCTTCAAGAATCAATCTATGGATGGATATAAATATAATTTACAAGTCCAAAAATGGATGCAGCAACTAGATTGCCCCTTTAAGTCAAAAGTGTGTGAGTTTGACATTTTTTTAATGAATTCGATTGAGCAATGAAAGCCCCACTTTTATTCCATAGGCTGGGATCCGCACTGTGCAGCTGTTGCAAGAGCGCATTTTTCACTGACTGTCCACTGGTTTAAAAAACAATGATTGATAAGCAGCTTAAACTTCTTGAATTCAACCATTATTGGGTTCAAATACACATTTAGATTTGTGAACAGCCATCCACAACAACCACAATCCGTAAGGCGCAAATAGCTAAATGAGAAAGCAGCAATGTGATTCAAATGTAGATATCAATAAGTGATATCTATATCGCCGTAGACTACACCACTGTTCTCATCCTTACCTCCAAGCGTTTATTCAAGTTGGATAATCTTTGGATGCCGACAGCAGTCGTACGATTGGAAGACATAGCTTAGACTGTAGCCTACAAAAGCCTATTCCTGCTCATTTCCCGTGATCCATCAAACACATTTGGTGTGTCATCATAGTGGTCTCTAACTTGTGGTCAGACTCGCTCAGGTGGAACAAACTTAAACTTGCATATTTTTTCAATGCTGATTTGAATGTCATTGAGAAAACAGAAGTGTGAAAGATTTTTCTTTGCAAACCTTTCTGAATTTAAAAGTAATCGAAGAAATGATCTAGTTTTTCCAAAGTATCTGTAATCTGATTACAATATTTTTGCTGGTAACGTAACGGTTTACAGTTACCGTTTTTGTTATCCCTTACATGTAATTGATTACATGTAATCCGTTACACTCCAACCCTGATTGTAGTTGCACGCCCCTGATCACTTTATTGAAAAAATAATACAAAATACTTGATTTTCAATATGAAACGCAGGTGAAGCGGTTTAAAACGTATATTTTTTAACGTCTGCATTTTGAAAAAAGCAGATTTCTGAAAGCTAATAGGACCCCTGAGCCAATTTGAAAACTACATACCATCAGCATCTTCAGGTCAGCTCTCTCCGCTGGATTCTTGATCAGACTATTAACACAAACAGTTGATAATATCTATGACTCCGGAGAAATCATTAGAAAACTCAGCAGAGAAATAAAAGGAAAGCTTTCTCCACTATGAAAGATGTTTCTCTCTAAACCCTCCAGAAGTTCTTGGAGTAGGTTAGTAGCACAGGGAATCACAATAAGCATTTTGCTGACTTTACCTAATATAAAGTGATTCTCTAGAGGTGAGAAAATGACCTTTGAAGCTAAGTTTGTTCCATATTGCTCTAGGCTCTGCCTAGTGTATACAATAATTCACAAGATGTGGAGAGTCCACACACAGCCACCAAACAATCATAGTAAACCAACTGGGGATTCTGTCTGAATGCTGACAATAAAAGGTGCTGAGGTAATAATGGGCAGTATTATTATATGATGAATGCTTGGGCTCACCATTTTGTCACAAACTCCTGGAAATCGTTGGTGAAGACACCGAGTGGAAGCCTGGGAGGAGGCTGGGAATGAGGAAAAGGTGCGCAAGACAAAACTCATTTAAAATAACCAGAGCACACGAACAAGGAGAACATGTAATAAGGAGAATATAATGTAGAGTCAGCAGTTAATCTGACCTCATTGACAATGTAGTCCAGTAGCTCAAATATAGCCATGGCAGGTCGACTGTCCATCCCATGTCCTGAGGAAGAGGACAATATGGAGAGGTATTTAGATTTCATAAATAAAACATTCAATTTTTTGTAATTATTTTTCTTTCTTCCAGAATTCCTTTTATTGAAAAGCAAAAATAAATCTGTTTGAAATGCAGTTATATAATCTGTGTTGTAATATTGTGTGAGAAGAAAGGGCTTCAGGTGTGTTCTAACCGCTGACTGGTCGTCCTCCTGGTGGTCTGGGGAGGCGGTTGGAGGGGGCCTGTGGTTCCCCCTCAGCTCCATCCTGTACTGGCCGGCCAAAGATGGCTTCCAGCTCCTTGGCGTCAGGCGGGGGGATGGGGTAGCGGCCGATGGCCAGCTCCACCAGGGACAGGCCCATGCTCCACACGTCTGACTGCACAGAGTAGTGTGTGCCCTGCAGTCTCTCCGGCTGTTGAGGAACACACGCACGTCACACCCAGAGTGGACCAAGTGGGCGGGCAGCTCTGTGCATCGCTCCCTCCAGGTGTCTGGGGGAAGGGGACAGGGCTGGCAGCGACACAGCCCTCTACTGGGTACGGCCTCGGCTCTTGGCAAGGCGGCTTGGGCAGGGGAGGGAGAACTGACTCACCGACATGTAGGAGCGCGTTCCCACGAAGGAGTTGGCCATGGAGTCGATGAGCTGGCCACTCACGCCAAAGTCACACAGCTTGATCTCCCCGCGCGAGTTCACCAGGATGTTGGAGGGCTTGACGTCTGCGTGGCAGAGCAGGGAGGGAGGACAGTTGAGATGTCAGAGAGCGAGAGAGGGCCGGAGGCCCAGACCCAGCAGCCCCTCCCCTACTTCTCTTCGTCCCTGTCCCTCTACCATGCCAGACACCTCACCACTGACATTTCACAAAGCCACTGATTCTGCTAGCTAGCATGGACCGCAACATTTACATTTGAGACCATACAAACAAGCCAAATCCTCCTCAATCCCTCTAGTCTGGAAAGATTCTCTCAATAATGGGGTGTAGTAGACCTGCTATCCGTCCTCTGTGGTGACCCCTCCCACTTCAGAGGAGACAGAGGGGCAAGTATGAGAGGTGGAGTGACAGAGACAGAGGGAGGGGGCTGCAGGGTGTGGCTGCCATGTAATCACATCGGAGAGCGTGTAATTACCGACTGGGCTCCTAGACAGCTCTGCCTCAGCCCTGCTGCCTAACACCACCACACCCCAATACACCATGGCGCTCAGCTCTGCCTCCAACTACACCCCAACACACCAGAGCCCACCCCATCGGCTCCACATACATCACCATACACCAGTGCCCTCAACAACAAAAACAAAAACCTGTACGCCACAACGCTCAACTCAAAACACTTCACCACCGGCCTCAACTTCAGAACACTAGACACCAGAACTCCTCAGCTTCAGATCCACCCAAACACACTATAGACATCACACTAATTTATTCCATCCAAATCAAACACTATCCAGGGTCTCAAATCATATTGTTAATATGCACAAAAACACACACATTCGATATGGAGAGCTGTCGCTTACCTCTGTGCATGATCTGGTGCTTTTCCCGCAGATAGGCAAGTCCTCTGAGTACCTTTAAAAGTGAGATGCAAACATTTTATTTAACACAACATATAATAACCCACACTTCCTGGACCTGAAATCATACAAAGACCAGCTCTGAGTCCATAGATACATCCATACAGGATATCATATCAAAAACACACACACAGTGTGAACGGTGAGAACAGTGAGGCCTGCATGCCGAGCTTCCTGTGACTCCTGATTATCACGACAGTAGAAAAAGCAGTCCATTGAGAAACAATAAGAACCGCTTTCCAAAAGGCCCAGTGCAATCCAAATTCAGTTTTTTCCTATCATATTGTACAACTGGTGAAATGTGTTATTTCCTGATAGTTTCTGGTTGAAAATACAATTTACACAGGACCTAATCAGCATGGAGTTTTGGCTTGCCTGGTGTTATAAATTAATAGAATACCACAGGCCACAAAGAGAGTTCCAAACCTCACTGCCAATAACAGCTAGTTTTCAGGTTATGTTCCTCACTCAGGGCACTCAGACATTCCCAGCAAAATCAAATCAAATGTTATTTGTCACATGTGCCAAATACAACAGGTGTAGACCTTACCATGAAATGCTTACTTACAAGCCCTTAACTCTTTCTTGAACTGCATTGTTGGTTAAGAAAATATTTACTAAATAAACTAAAGTGAGAGAAAAAAATCCCGACATAACACAAGAAGACAAGAACACAAGAACATAACACAAGAACACAAGAAGATTACATAACAATAAAGAGGCTATATACAGGGGGTATCGGTACCGAGTCAATGTGCGGGGATACAGTTTATTTTAGGTAATTTGTAAAGTGACTATGGATAGATAATAAACAGTGAGTAGCAGCAATGTAAAAACAAAGGTAGAAGCTGTTTAGGAGCCTTTTGGTCCTAGACTTGGCGCTCCGGTACCGCTTGCCATGCGGTAGCAGAGAGAACAGTCTATGACTTGGGTGACTGGAGTCTTTGACAATTTTTAGGGCCTTCCTCTGACACCGCCTGGTATATAGGTCCTGGATGTCAGGAAGCTTGGACCCAGTGATGTACTGGGCCATACGCACTACCCTCTGCAGCGCCTTACAGTCAGATGCCGAGCAGTTGCCATACCAGGTGATATAATCCACGATCAGCTCCGTTGTCTTGCTCACATTGAGGGAGAGGTTGTTGTCCTGGGACAACAAGGGACTAAGCACACACCCGAGGGTCCCAGGTGTTGAGGATCAGCGTGGCAAATGTGTTGTTGCCTACCCTTACCATCTGGGGGTGGCCTGTCAGGAAGTCCAGGATCCAGTTGCAGAGGGAGGTGTTTAGTCCCAGGGTCCTTAGCTTAGTGATGAGCTTTGAGGGTACTATGGTGTTGAACGCTGAACTGTAGTCAATGAACAGCATTCTCACATAAGTGTTCCTTTTGTCCAGGTGGGAAAGGGCAGTGTGGGGTGCGATTGAGATTGCGTCATCTGTGGATCTGTTGGGGCGGTATGCGAATTGGAGTGGGTCTAGGGTTCCCGGCATGGTGTTGTTGATGTGAGCCATGACCAGCCTTTCAAAGCACTTCATGGCTACAGACGTGAGTGCTACGGGACGGTAATCCTTTAGGCAGGTTACCTTCGCTTTCTTGGGCACAGGGACTATGGTGGTCTGTTTGAAACATGTAGGCATTACAGACTCAGTCAGGGAGAGGTTGAAAATGTCAGTGAAGACACTTGCCAGTTGGTACGTGCATGCTTTGAGTACACGTCCTGGTAATCCATCTGGCCCTGCGGCTTTGTGAATGTTGACCTGTTTAAAGGTCTTGCTCACATCGGCTACGGAGAGCATGATCCCACAGTCGTCCGGAACAGCTGGTGCTCTCATGCATGCTTCAGTGTTGCTTGCCTCGAAGCCAG
The DNA here is from genome assembly GCF_045679555.1 of Salvelinus alpinus. Taxonomy (NCBI): domain Eukaryota; kingdom Metazoa; phylum Chordata; class Actinopteri; order Salmoniformes; family Salmonidae; genus Salvelinus; species Salvelinus alpinus. Next base: position 20,429,274 of record NC_092091.1, read on the forward strand.
CATAAAAGGCTAAATGTTTGCTTGCAAAAAGCTATTATTATGGAAAAGTATTACAGTAATGTAGTAATTGTTACCCAGAAATTATTTGATAATAATTGCATCGGGCCTTTAACCACATGGGAAGGGAGCAGAGTGCATTTGATCACAGTTGTGACATACTGTGAAGTTGTTCTGTTCAGAGCACGGATGGGCAACTGGCCCACAGATCAATTCCCCCACAAGGTGAAATTTTTAAATGTGGTTGTGCATTAGTAGTTTTAGTATCTTGTTATGTTAGTTACTCAATTGGCCTGTGTCAGCTAAAACTTTTTAGTTTGGTAATTTGTGTTATGGCCAGCATTCTAAACTTGTAGGAATCATGGTTGAATCACCGACCGTGGGGCTCTCATTGCTTTTGTTAGTCACTCCGGTCATCATATTAAAAACTGCAAACATTTGTCTCCACCCCATGGAAAAATATATAGAATTGCAGGAAACTTGCTGTAAAACGAGATAAATCTAGACATCTACAAAATAAATGCAAGTACCACTGAATAAAGCACAAATAATACACAAATAAATCTTTATTATGTAGTGTAATACTCACTGCTATGCTGACTTTGCCCAGGATCTCCTCAGGGATTCTCCTGGCTTCCTTCAGTACCTGATCCAGAGAGCCTCCATCCTGTACCCAACAGGCCACGGCTTAATGTCTGACACACACACTGCTACTGTACACAGTCTGCATTTTGTATTGTTTTGTCATACAGTAATACACAATAGCTCCAGGTGCATGACAAGGTATATCGTAACAACCATTGCAACACATCAATTTGTTAAAACAAAGTTACAACTGGTTTGTTAGTGTTATACCACAGGTCCTATTATAAGCACCATTGCCGTCTCAAAACCACACACAAATGTTCATACTCTCAGCAAAAATGAGAATTCACACATCTGCCTTTTTGCCATGGACCCCCCCATTGTCTTCCAACAAGTTTCATCATTCCAGCATAATGTTAGTTCAATGACTGAGGTAAATCAGACGCTCCCCCCCAACTCAAACCTCGGTCTCTCTGACTCTTACCATGTGCTCCATACAGATACTGATCTCTCCATCGCTGTAGAAGGCCCCGTAGAAGCCCACGATGTAGGGAGAGTTACACTCATGGAGCACCTGCAGCTCTCTGATTATCTGGTTCCTGATGGCAGGCTTAATCTCCAGGTGGATGAGCTGTGGAGGAGAAGAGAGATCAGATAAACATCCAAATAATCTATTGCTCATCTAGAATAACTATCAGTTTCAGAGTCATAAACCAACTTAGACTTGTGTGTGGACCTGGTTTCTTTCAATAGCTGTATGTCTCAGTAGTGTAGTGAAGTGTAGAGCTAAAACTCTGGATTTGGAGAATAATGTCAAAAGTACATACAAGGTTAGACTCACCTTCCGGGCCATGACCAGTCTGGAGGGTTTGTGGCGGACCTTGTTGACCACTCCACCGTTGCCAGCGCCCAGCTCACATATGGGGTGGAAATCATCATCTTTCAGCTCGCCCACTTGGGCTTTCTGGGTGAGGAAAGCCTCCAGACGTTTCCTCTGCTGTTCGTCCAAATCTAGCTCGCCTAGCTTCTTCTGTAAGGCCTCCAGATTGGCTCTAAGGAGATATGCATGGAGTGAGCATGGCACAGATCAATATTAAACAACCATATTACTGACCATTTTCCTGGGGACACATGTGTTCTAGCCGAGCACTACCAGATACAACTGATCACTGAGCCCATGATTGGTTTGAATCAGGTGTGTTAGACTAGTGTTAAGTAGGTTAGTTTTGGCCTGGAACTAAATTATGCAACTACAGTTCCCGGAATCAACATTTGCCTAATATCAGTACAGTACATGCCCTCAGCCCTCCTTGAACACTCACTCCGACGCAGCATCGATGGTCGTGGAGATGGACTGCCCCTCTCCAATGGGCGTGATATTTAGGGGAACGGGTCTTCTCTTCGGAGCCATTTCGAAATATTTGACAGTGCACTGGACGACTTTCCAAAGCAAATCAGTACAAGAATTAACTGATATTTCAAAGTTGTTCTAAAACAGCAACAGGGGTAAATGTTGCTGGCGGTCTGTGACTTAACGTTAGCTAAGTAACGTTACTTTGCGATCATGGCAGATAACTGTTTAAGGACAATCCCTAATGCACGTCACCATCAGGTCAGGTGCATTTGACTAACGTTATTTAGATAGCTAACTTAACTAGCTAGTTAACGAGTAAATAATATTTCACAAACAAACTAGCTATAACAGTAACGTTACACTAGCAGTATTTCTTACACAACATATTAACGTTACTGTTCCTTTCGATTCTTGCCTAGCTAGCAAGCTAGCTGCTAGGCGATAAGTAGAACCAGCTCCCCTACGAAAATCGTGTGCTGCGTTCCTCAAATTGGAGCGGCCCTCGCCACTGAGGTCTCACGGAAAGGACAGCGGCGGTGGTTGACAGGACTGGTCACTGACGGAGGATGGTTGGCCTTCGAAGGTTTGGGGGGGTGCAGCGGTGGACCTTCCCTATGCAGCCGGGTGTGAAGCTTGGTTGCGGAGAAGGGTTTCGGCAGAGACTGAAAAGGAAGCGAGACACCCCACTCGCAGTTTTTTTCTTCTGGTTTAATGGACCCAGCTGCTATTGTATTGGTGTCTAAGGGAGACACACCCAGTTAAGTAGACCGGAACTGACTTGTTTTTTCCAATGGTAAACGGCATGAGTGAACTATCTTTGCTTATGGGGTTTCTGTACAGGAAACAGAGACATGTTCGTCACTAGTTACCAAAGTCATAAACCCCGCCTATAACTAAAATGTATCTTCTTAAATATTGATTTTAAACCTAACCTTAACCACACTGTTAACCTTATGGCTAATCTTAACCTTAAACAATTTTGACTATGTGGCTGTGCTATCTAGCGTAAACCCAGCAACGTGGAGTCTTCCAAAAATCGCGAGACTGAGCCATCATGGGCATAGCAATTGAACTATCGCCAGGTAAATCATGATTAGCGACCACCAATGGAAGGTTGTAGAAATTACAAATCAAGCCGTTTTCGACAACTAGCTACTCAAATACTTCAGTTCAGACTACAAATTTACTTCAATTTTCAAAAGGTTTGCTTGGATTTTTGTTTCATTTTAGTATTTCACCTAAAGTCTAAGCCTGGGGGAGGAGTTTTTAACTAAGCTAATATATAGCATTGTTTTAAGATGGTCATACCATGGATCATTTAGCTATCTGATGTAGAAAATAGTAAAAATAAAAAAATCCTTGAATGAGTAGGTGGGTCCAAACTTTTGACTGGTACTGTATATACAATTTTGATAAAATATTTAAATTTGACCACTATCGTCCATATAAGCGCACTGAAAAACACTTATAAATGTCAGAACACAGTAAAATAAATAATCATATAGAATAAGGTTTTTAAGTGTCTTTCCTATATCTAGGAGATAAGAAAACTAAGTAAATATTGTTTTTTTGGACACAACGACCTCCATAACTTAAAAAAAAATAACTATCGATTACCTTCAGACGAGTCCTGTGACACTTGTGGGGGTTGTAAAGCAAAACGGAGAACATCGTGTTTATGAGAATCTCCCCTTTCCATAGTGGGGTGATATTAGTTTGTAACCCAAATGGTTCGGACGCTACAGACGTTTTCATGAGAAGATTGATTTTAGGGATGCCTCATGGCCTGACAAACATCGCTGTAGCTCGGCCACCTTCCACCGCAGATGCAGAAGGCCTACATAGCCGGATGCGGTGGATGGAGAACATTTGACAGATTTTGATGGGGATTGTTTTAGTATGTTACTTAGACACGTGCATCAAAATACTATTAAGGCTTAAATTTATGATGGAAAACGTCACTTAGCGTTCAACACCATAGTGCCCTCCAAGTTCATCACTAAGCTGAGGACCCTGGGACTGAACACCTCCCTCTGCAACTGGTTCCTGGATTTTCTGACGGGACACCCCCAGGTGGTGAGAGTAGGTAACACATCCGCAACGCTGACCCTCAAAACAGGGGACCCTCAAGGGTGCGTTCTTAGTCCCCTCCTGTACTCCCTGTTCACACACGACTGCGTGGCCGGGCACCACTCCAACACCATTATTAAGTTTGCTGATGACAAGGGTGGTAGGCCTGATCACAGAGGACAATAAAACAGCCTACAGGGAGATCAGAAACCTAGCAGTCTGCTGCCAGAACAACCTCTTCCTCAATGTCAGCAAGACAAAGGAGCTGATTGTGGACTACAGGAAACGGAGGGCCGAGCACAGCCCCATTCACATAGAACGGGCTGAAGTGGAGCAGATTGAGAGCTTCAAGTTCCTCGGTGTACATATCCCTAAGGATCTATTATGGTCCAAACATACCAACAGTCGTGAAGAGGGCTCGACAACACCTTTCCCCCTCAGGAGGCTGAAAAGATTTGGCATGGGCCCTCAGATCCTCAAAAGGTTATACAACTGTACCATTGGGAGCATCTTGACTGGCTGCATCACCGCTTGGTATGGCAACTGCTTGGCATCCGACCGCAAAGAGCTACAGAGGGTAGTGCGTACGGCACAGTACATCACTGGGGCAGAGCTACCTGCCATCCAGGACCTCTATACCAGGCGGTGTCAGAGGAAGGCCACCCCCACTGCACTGCACGCGGTACTGGTGACAGTGAGGCTCGGAGGCCCTTAAATATAATTAATCTCTTAGCAACACAGTCATACTTAAGTAATTCCCAACTGACAGTGTAGAAAAGGAAATCTTACCACATACAGTAGATATGTACATAAATACATGACATAAAACATCTAACCTCAGAAATATTTATACCTAGATAACCCATTAAGAAACCACCTCCAAGCCAGGACATGTTCTCACTTGAACACACAGTATGTAAACCCAGTCATACAGAGGAGACCACACACGTTCACAGTCATGTGTTGTTTTATCAGCCAGTCTTTCAGAGCCTCCATGACGCCTGAAGTTCTCAGGTAACCATGCAGTAGCAGCAGACCCCCCCACATGCACTAACTTTGACTCATCACGTACGCTCCTGCTACCGTTTACTATCTGTCAATTTATTCCTAGTTATATGTATATACTCATCTACCTCATACCTCTGCACATCGACTCGGTGCCCCTTGTATATAGCCAAGTTAGCGTTACTCATTAGTTATTACTACGTGTTTTACTTTTCTATTATTTCTCTATTCTTTCTCTCTGCATTCTTTGGAAGGGCCTATACGTAAGCATTTCAATGTTAGTCCACACCTGTTTACGAAGCATGTGACAAATACAATTTTATTACCTATGGGACAACTGGCAAAAGTAATTTGATCATGATTAAATGTTTGTTTTAAATCACTTTTTCCAGAAGGAACTTCAGTTAGATACTTTTAGAGCTAAAATTACTTAAGACAATTATATTTAAAAATGTTTTAATTAGTTCCACACATCAATAACAGGTGTTCGAATACAATTATTTAGAATTTTACAGTTCTTTTTGAACAGGAGACAAATGTGTCCCTGAGGCCACAGCATCAGGTACAGGACATCACACCAATCTACACCTCAACCACCTCACTTACCCCTAAAGTGGCATCAGTTCCAACACTGGTATTTGTGATTTTATTGGACTTTTGGAACAACTGGAGGCAATTCAAAGCTTAATAAAATATTTTAATTGTATTGTCTTTTAATATGAACATATAAAAAGACAAACAAAACATTTACATCATGGATTGCAAGCCACTGCTCATGCTACCTTAAGCATTATTATAATTGAGTTCCTTAGAAACAACATGTACTTCACCTCTCTCGCCTTGCCCACGATATGAAAACTTGAGGAAATCTTATCTGCGCAGCGATGTTCTTCTACACTTTTGCACCTGGAAATGTAAACAATGTAGACAATACAATTAAATCTGTAAAGTACTTTCTGTTAGTTGAAGATGAAATTCTGCAAGATGTATTAACATGTTGCTTAAATGCATTAAATTGTACGACTGTCATATTCAGGGACACGGCTACGGTTTGAGTTTCTTTTACAGAAAGTGCCATCAATCATTGCGGGTTTCCCATGTTTACAGGACTCACCAATCGGTATAACAATCCGCAAGCTATATGGACATGTCATGAGTACTGCAGAAAATTGGAAGACCAGGTTAGCATAAAAGACCAGAGCCCATAAGTTTCCTCAGGTCGTTACCATCTCATTATTAGATTAGGTATACTACTACACTTTGGACAAAATGTCTACGGAAGTCTGAATTCAGAATAGCATATTGACATTTTGTGATCATAGTCAAATGCATGCATCATCAATACCATTTGAGACATTTTAGGAATTCAGAACACACAGTTCTATAAAAACAGAAATGCCATCTCTAAAGTACAGATTGAAAACAGGGACTCTTGGGGTGAGGAATCTAATGACATGGAAAGTAAATAAAAGTGAGAGGATATTTAAACTCATACCATCCATGTAGCCAAATTCTCTCAACAACTGTTGATACCCAAAAGATGAACTGTTTATTACAATTTTAATTGTGCCTGTGGAAAAAGCTCCTCTGAAGCAGCTATTACTGATGTAGAGGACATTCATCTAGGATCTATGTGATAATAAATGCTGATTTCTGAGGGTAATATCCTTGAACTGGGAGGAGGCTGAATGTGTCATTGGTTAGAAGTGCTAAGTTTCCTCAGAGGAAAAGGAATGGAACCTGTCTAACAATGGCAGTGCTTTGTGCCGCAATCATTCACTCTTCCACAAAAAGTCCAAGCGCCGTAAGTGTTCTGCTATCCCTTACTGAAAACGTGTACAGATCAGAGCCGTATATAAATGCTCTGGTAAAGCACTCTTTCCATTGAGACATATGTACATTTTTATATAAACTGCCATTCAAATAAAACAAAGGCGTGAAGCAATCAATTATCAATAAATAAAATACTTAAGACGAAGAAAATTAAGTCAAAAAGGATGTCGACACTCACAAATTAATCCCATTCCAGATCTGAAGATCTCAAGTCCTCCACTCCAGGAAAAAAAGGGGGGGGAATTAATTAATTTTCTTACTGAGCCTCCACCAATCTTAACTCAAAACAAAAAGGCACCCAAATCTGGCCAAACAACAAGAGATAACTGACCCAAATCTGTTTGGCACAATTGCCTCAACATGATCTTGACCAATTGTGTGGATACTAATATTTGTGACATGATCATTCTTTAGTTAGAGCCTTGTTCAAAAAATAAAAAAAACTCTAGTCCAGTTCAAAACCCTGCAAAGCTCTCAGGATATCAGTGGAAGGTTGAATGCAGCAGTAGTCAGTCTCTAGACTATCCAACTGTTGAAAACTGACATGAAATAGGCAAGTGAAAAGAATAGTTCCTGCATCTGTTTCCTTGATCAATATGAACAACACTGGCAAAACAGAACATTGGGAAGAATCTGAAAAGAGTATGTTCCAAAACCTCAAATGATAACTGCTTGTTTTTGCAAACTCTCCACAAAGACAATTGCTTGTCATATGAATTCAGCCACAAAATCAAATTGTAGATTTCAATGCAGTGGGGAGTATATACAAGAACTTGTCAAAGACACAGCATTCCTGGGTCGTATTCAGTAGGCACAAATTAGAACGAAAATGCTCTAATGGAGTTAAACAGGGAGGTACCAACTGTACTTGTCCAATAAGAAATGCTCATTTTCTGTTACAAACCATAAAAATATGTTTTGCAACATGTGCCCTAATGAACACGACCCTGATTCCAATAACCCATTCCTTAAAAAGGCCATACATAAATTGTTTGGAAAAGTGAGGCGAGTGAGTGGAAAAAATAAAAATAAAAAAATAAATAGACCCTCTTGTTAAATACTATAGCAACCTTAGTTCAGGTGCTACGTTCTCTGGTCAAGTAAGTTTGCTGTGTATGACTGAGGTAGGTTGTCAGCATTTAAAGACAAAAATGGGGGAAGGTTTTGTTAGAACTAATTTATTTTCATTGTCTGAATAAATTAAACAGAAAGAAAATGTAGGGGTGTTGTTCAATTTAATCATATTCCAGAAAAATCTAGTCTGTTGTTCGTGTCCCAAATTATTCATTTAAGTTATTTAGACCTCTTACCACTGAACTACGGAGGAGGCGCCATATCTCCCTCTGCCTGCGATCACAAAAAGTGGCGAAATTCTGAGACGCAAACACCAAATGCTTGTGGCTTTGAGAGCCTTAAGTTCCAGTCAAATACAAAGTACAAGAAGATGGAGGGGAGAAATAGTTTGGGCGGTTACTCTTTTCAATGGTCTTTATGATGGAGGATACAGAATTTGAATGCTGGGAGGGTCACAAGTGCCAGGGAGCTGCTTTTTCCAGTGGTGTATTGAGGAAGGCTAACCACTCCAGAGGTTGACAGTGCATGTATGTGCATGTGTCTGTGTGAATATATGCTAGAGTAGTGGGGGCGGGCGATGTAGTAGGGACTAATGATTTCCAGTCCTCCAATTTAGCCCAACCCTCTTTCCCAGTCTGTGGGGTCAGTCCGCCAGTCAGTACGCTGTGACTAGGTCCTTGTCATAGTCGTATCGGCCCCTCTTGGGGGCGGGGCTGTCCTGGCTGTCCTCAGTGTCGTCGCTGTCTCCTCCAGCCCCTCCCCCCTCCTCCTCAGAGTCTAGAGTCAGATCTACCACCACTCCTCCTCCCGCCCCCCCTGCCGTGGACCCAGCTCCTGACTTCCCCGTCTGGCTGGTGCTGCTGTGGGCCGGGGAGTGGCCATTCACCTCGGGAACACCTGAGAAGAAGGAACAGGTTCACACACTATTACAAACCAATGCCGTTTAAAATAAATAAATAAACAGACATGACCTACACAGCGTGGAGTCTTAAATTAATTTTGAAAACTTAAATAAAAAATAAAAACGTTAGTCTGCAATTGTCGAAAAGGCAATAATGGCAATATTTGACATGCACTTACATATATCCAGAACAGGGTAGTCAGGCGTGTTGCTGCGTTCCCTCTCCTTCTCCTCTCGGATGGGTCTCCATGAACCGTCAGTCAGATATTCAATCTCCTCAATATCCTCATGGGTCTCTTTTAAGATCTCAGATGCCAGCCTAAAACATGAGACAAACAGTCAGTAAGAGAAGTACATATCATACCAGGACACACAAGAAGAGATCGATCGGATGTGTCCCACAACACACATTATCAACTCTCAAATCTTAGATAGGAAGTTTGTGGAATTTTATTTACCTTTATTTATCTAGGCAAGTCAGTCAAAAACAAATTCTTACTTACAATGACAGCCTACCCCGACCAAACCCTTAACGACGCTGGGCCAATTGTGCGCCACCCTATGGGACTCCCAATCATGGCCGGTTGTGATACAGCCTGGAATCGAACCAAGGTCTGTAGTGACACATCTAGCACTGAGATTTAGTGCCTTAGACCACTACACCACTCGGGAGCCCAATGGAAATGGTTTGATATTCTACTATTCTACTCTGTTCCACAATAGAACAGGGAGAGACAACAGCCTTATTGAAAATGTAGCCCAGTGTAGGTAAGCCATTGCAAGTTTTAACAGGAGTCTACAAATTGCTCCAAAAATGCAAATGTTTGTTTCCAAGGTTGAACAAGCAATGACCCATGCAAAGAGGAAGCGTGGTTCTCAAATTCCTGTGAGTGGTAGTGCTAGTAAGTCTCAAGTCTCAACGTGCCTTACTTACCCATCGATGGTGAGCAGCTCAAAGGGAGCCTGCTTGTCACACACAGGGCAGGTCCACGTGGGCTTCTTCTCATTCATTTGCAGGAAGAAGATGGCGTCAAAACACTGTAGGTGGGCACAGGTGATCACCCGACATGGAACGCCTATCCGCATCTTCACCAGCTGAGAGGAGGAAAGGGAGACATGCCATTACCTCGACTATCCTGTACCCCCGCACATTGACTCAGTACCGGTACCCCCTGTATATAGCTTAGTTACTGTTATTTAAATTTATTTGATTTTTAAAAAACTTTAGTTTATATACTAAATATTTTATTAACTATTTCTTGAACTGCAATGTTGGTTAAGGGCTTGTAAGTAAGCATTTCATGGTAAGGTACAATTTTATTTGATTATTAAGCTGTGGACAAATGGTGGGTTGTAGCCTGTTTGTCGTGTCGTGAGTTCTCTTTGTTTTGGTCAGAAACAACTGAAAGGTTTGTGACTTCCTCTCTTGGGTGGATATGGATTAGGGTGGGAGCCAGATACTCACAGGACAGATGAGGGACACCCGTAGCCCTGTGGTAGCGATCTCGCTCTCTGGATCAAAGCGTAGCTTGTCCTGGACTGGACACAGCAGAGAGAAACTAGTTCAACATCACACAGCATTACATGGTGAACATCACTAAAATGCAAGAAGCATGAAAAACAGGGAGAAAGAAATGTTGAGGCCACTTACTGCGTTCACGACAGCGTTCTGCACTCTCCACTGAGCAGTGTTTGAGTTGGCCGAAGAGCTCTGCTGATGTGAAGACCCTCACTAAATCCACTGCCACCGAGTAGCGCTGCACACAGAAAGAGAGCAGTGAGCAGAATGAACACTGGAAAGCAGCAGATATGAAGTTCTACAGAAAACAAACCACACCATTTCAAATACTTGTCATAAAAATGAATCAAAACAAATTTGGAATACAGCAGCGAGGTTTTCAATTACAGAACAGTGTCAACCAGAGACTGACCTTGCCGAAGTTGCCCCATGTGACAGTGACCCGGTTGGTGGCAGTGGAGAGGTGTAACCAGGGTGTGATGTTGACTGGGCGACAGGGCCGACGCGGCTCCACACCTGGCTTATTAGAAGGGTAGTAACCCTGTACAGAACAAATATAGACATGTTAAGCCTCCAATATTTAGGCCTAGGCATTTCCTTCTGATTAGTTAGTTGGTTTGTATGCCTGATGGGTTTCCCCATCTTGAATACTCACCGGTACATGACAGTAAGACTGGTTGACTTTGACAGCAATATTGGGAGGGTACTGATCTTCCTGCACACCGACGGAGTCTGTGTAACAGATTCTGTAAAGCATCGTAGAAACAGCATAGGAGGTTCATTGGTTAGCAGTGTTAGATAAGTTGCAACATTTGTAAGCCTCAGACACTGAGCCATTCACAATGAATGGTTGAGGTGGTCAGATTTGTCATTCAATACACACATTTCAAATTGTACACCATTTTGTTTTTTGACTTTCACTGTTGACAAACGAGGACACTGTAGAGGAAAACTTTCCAAATGTCGACAGAACAAAATACCATCATCTCGAAGTAAAATTTTGAATGTTGAGTGGTTCTCCCACGACTTAGAAAAGCATCCACACTGCACAGTTTATTAGGCTACAGATGAAATAAGTTGTGAAAGTGCACAGTGGTGATCATGATGCTCCTTTCCAGTAAATATTCAGGGTCTTAGTTTGACGCTGGTGACATGATGATCAATGCTTGGCTGTCAATTGACAAATAAAAATGATCTTACTCTTATCCAAAATGTCATCATGAAGCCTACCCTCTGCGAGCTGTTGGCTAGAGCACACGTGCTAAGACCAATGGGAACATTTACCGTTTGTTGCAGACTTCTTGTGCCAATACCAACGGCAGAGTTAAAAACTGGATGGAAACACATTGTACTTTTTTATTTTTTTGTAAATTAAGTTAAAGGACAAAGTGCTTTTTATGTGCACTACGTCATTCCGCACAGCTTTTAATTAACAAGACAGTTTGATGGAAATCGACCACTGCTTGTGAAATGTGCATATTTTAAGCAAATATTTGCATGAAAATCTTTAAACGAATTGATGGAAACCTAGATACTGATATGGCATAGGCTATAACTGTATACTTGAGTTTTACAAATCAACTGTATGTACCTAACATGTACAGTACTTGTCAAAAGTTTGGACACATACTCATTCAAGGGTTTTTCTTTATTTCTACTATTTTCTTCATTGTAGAATATTAGTGAAGACATCAAAACTATGAAATAACACAAACGGAATCATGTAGTAACCCAAAAAAGAAGAAGTGTTAAATCAAAATATATTTGAGATTCTTCAAAGTAGCCAGCCTTTGCCTTGATGACAGCTTTGCACACTCTTGGCATTCTCTCAACCAGCTTCATGAGGTAGTCACCTGGAATGCATTTCAATTAACAGGTGTGCCTTCTTAAAAGTACATTTTTGGAATTTCTATCCTTCTTAATGCATTTGAGCCAATCAGTTGTGTTGTGACAAAGTAAGAGGGTATACAGAAGATAGCAATATTATGGCCATATTATGGCAAGAACAGCTCAAATAAGCAAAGAGAAACGACAGTCCATCATTAATTTAACACGAAGGTCAGTCAATACAGAACATTAAGAACTTTGAACGTTTCTTCAAATACAGTCGCAAAAACCATCAAGCGCTGTGATGAAACTGGCTCTCATGAGGACCACCATAGGAAAGGAAGACCCAGAGTTCTCTGCTTCAGAGGATAAGTTCATTAGAGTTACCAGCCTCAGAAATTGCAGCCCAAATAAATGTTTCACAGAGTTCAAGTAACAGACACATTTCAACATCAACTGTTCAGAGGAGACTGTGTGAATCAGGCCTTCATGGTCTAATTGCTGCAAAGAAACCACTACTAAAGGACACCAATAAGAAGAAGAGACTTGCTTGTGCCAAGAAACATGAGCAATGGACATTAGACTGGTGGAAATCTGTCCTTTGGTCTGGAGTCCAAACGGGAGATTTTTGGTTCCAACCGCTGTGTCTTTGTGAGACGCTGAGTAGGTGAACAAATGATCTCCGCATGTGTAGTTCCCATCGTGAAGCATGGAGGTGGTGGTGTGATGGTGCTTTCCTGGTGACACCGCCAGTGATATATTTAGAATTCAAGGCACACTTAACTAGCATGTGTACTACAGCATTCTTCAGCGATATGCCATACCATCTGGTTTGTGCCTAGTTGGACCATAATTTGTTTTTCAACAGGACAATGACCTAACACACCTCCAGGCTGTGTAAGGGCTATTTGACCAAGTAGGAGATTGGTGGAGTGCTGCATCAGATGACCTGGCCTCCACGATCACCCGACCTCAACCCAATTGAGATGGTTTGGGATGAGTTGGACCGCAGAGTGAAAAGTAGCCAACAAGTGCTCAGCATATGTGGGAAGTCCTTCAAGACTGTTGGAAAAGCATTCCAGGTGAAGCTGGTTGAGAGAATGCCAAGAGTGTGCAAAGCTGTCAAGGCAAAGGGTGGCTACTTTGATGAATCTCAAATATAAAATGTATTTTGATTTGTTTAACACTTTTTTGGTTACTACATGATTACATGTGTAATTTCATAGTTGATGTTTTCACTATTATTCTACAATGTAGAAAATAGTAAAAAATAAAGAAAAACCCTTGAATGAGTAGGTGTGTCCAAACTTTTGACTGGTACTGTATGTATCAACTATACGTACCTATGCAATTATATTAACAGTGGGATTGGTGTGCTGCTGTGTGTAAAACAGTTGGACATCTTAACTCACCTAAGAACCACCTGGATTGCCTTCATTCCTGGCCGAAGCTCACTGAAACAACAAGAGGGTAAAATGATGGTACCCTCAGTGCTCATTCAAAGTCACAAGCAGTAGGATAGACAGTTAACTTTGAATAAAAGTGTTATACTTACGTTGAGTTTCTGACTTGGTCCGCTTGGCTCTGTGTTAACTCAAATACGCATTGACTGTCCTGCAGTTTCTCACTGTTCTGGGCAACTACAAGGACAGGTGCAGAAAAATAGATCATACACATTGCACAACATCACTATGCGTCGCAATGTCCTTAGTACTTCTCATTTGAATGCCATGGCATGTTTCTATCATTAATATACAGTGCATTCGGGAAAGTATTCAGACCCCTTGACTTTTTCCACATTATGATATCTTACACCCGTATTCTGAAATTGATAAAAATACATTTGTCCTCAACCTACACACAATACCCCATAATGACAAAACAAAAACAGGTTTTTAGAAATGTTTGCAAATGTATTAAACAAACAGAAATACCTTATTTACATAAGTATTCAGACCCTTCGCTATGAACACTCAAAATTGAGCTCAGGTGCATCCTGTTTCTATTGATCATCCTTGAGATGCTTCTACAACATGATTGGAGTCCACCTGTGATAAATTCAATTGATTGGACATGATTTGGAAAAAGGCACACACCTGTCTAGATAAGGTCCCACAGTTGACAGTGCATGTCAGAACAAAAACCAAGCCATGAGGTCGAAGGAATTGTCCGTAGACCTCCGAGACATGATTGTGTCGAGGAACCAATTTGGGGAAGGGTACCGAAAAATGTTCTGCAGCATTGAAGGACCCCAAGAACACAGTGACCTCCATCATTCTTAAATGGAAGAAATTTGGAACCATCAAGACTCTTCCTAGAGCTGGCCACCCAGCCAAACTAAGCAATCAGGGGAGAAGGGCCTTGGTCAGGGAGGTGACCAAGAACCTGATGGTCACGGACAGCGCTCCAGAATTCCTCAGTGGAGATGGGAGAACCTTCCAGAAGGACAACCATCTCCGCAGCACTCCACCAATCAGGCCTTTATGGTAGAGCGGCACGTCTAGAGGAAACCTGGCACCATCCCTACGGTGAAGCATGGTTGTAGCATCATCATGCTTTGGGGATGTTTTTCAGCGACAGGGTCTGGAGACTGTCAGGATCGAGGGAAAGATGAACGGAGCAAGGTGATGAAAACCTGATGAAAACCTGCTCCAGAGCATTCAGGACCTCAGACTAGGACAACGACCCTAAGCACACTGCCAAGACAACGCGGGAGTGGCTTCGGGACAAGTCTCTGAATGCCCTCGAGTAGCCCAGCCAGAGCCCGGACTTGAATACGATCAAACATCTCTGGAGACCTGAAAATAGCTGTGCAGCTCCCCATCCAACCTGACATAGCTTAAGAGGATCTGCAGAGATGAATGGGGGAAACTATCCAAATAAAGGTGTGCCAAGCTTGTAGCTTCAAACCCAAGAAGACTCAAGGCTGTAAATCCCTGCCAAAGGTGCTTCAACAAAGTACTGTCTAAAGGGTCTGAAAATGTGATATTTCAGTTTATTTTTTATATATAAATTAGCAAAAATGTCCAAAAACGTTTTTGCTTTGTCATTATTGGGTAGTGTCTGTAGATTGACGGTGACATAAAAAATAAATAAAATAAAATCAATTTTAGAATAAGGCTGTAACGTAACAAAATGTGGTAAAAGTCAAGGGGTCTGAATACTTTCCGAATACACTGTATGTGTAGGGCCAGGGCCCAGTTGCCAGGGGGTTTTCTGACCACAAGACCTGACCAGGAAGTATTCTTCTAAGCTTTATCATTTGAGCAGTAAAAATGTTTGGGCCTCTCTACAAAGACTAGCCTGATATCTCACTGCGAGTGAAAAAAACACAAAAATCACTCACTCAGCTCCGTTGGCAGCAACAGCTTCTCCAGAGTTTGGTAAAAGGGCAGTGACACCAGCTTGACCTCAGCTGCTGGTGTGGAGGACAGCTTGGGGATGCCGTTGAGGTAGTCTGCGCCCTGTGTGCCAGTGGGCGAGGAGCTGAGGGAGGAGTAGGCCACAGAGACCCCCTCCGGGCGCCGGGCAGCCAGCCAACCCGACGCCTTGGGGAAGCGTGACTCATAGAGCTGCCGCACGTTCTTCAGCAGCTCTGGGCTGCACTCTGTTTGCACCAGCCTCAGCGCCCGTCCCACCAGGTCCTGCTTGAGACCACTTTTACTGCGGCCCATGGAGGCCAGCAGCGTCTGCAGGTCAGACACCCGAAAATTCTTCACCATGTTCTGGAGGGAAGACAAAGGAGAGAGGGATAGGAAGAAGAGGGGAGGTTTTGGATTACCATCTTTGATTTTGGATTACAATCTTTGGATTCCTTGACCTAGGCAAGTCCCAATAAGAAAAATAGCCTACACAAAGAGATGGGCACAGGTGTCTAAAAAATGTTGTTTAAAGTGTATACTCAGGTCATGCCAACTTATTTTTTGATGGGTTGAAATATCAGTGTTAGTATTTGCTTGGAGCAATATTTCCCATCCATACCCTCTAGAATTCAGTAACGTGACCTATGAGCCCCTTCGGTTCCTAACACCATACATATCTCTCCTGCAAGCAAAACCTAGACTGGTCCCTCATTTAACTACTATAGGACACAACACCGGTATAGTCGAAGACCCAGCAATGTATGGAACGTTAGCTTGCTATTTAGTTAATAAGAAAATTACCGTACAAGTTAGCTACATCAGTCAATCTCATCAATTGACTTAATTTCTACAGTTCGTGTATAAGGCTCAGTGACATGCTTACTGTTTTGTCCAGACAGCGGCATTGAGCAAGTGCCTTGTCTGACAACAGAGGCTAGGCTATTGGTTACATAGCTAGCTAGCTAAGCTAACTCCACTTGTTCTGTTGTCACCCCCATAACTGAATTGACAAGTCAAATGGACAGCGGATGGCCCGAATGCTTAATGCAATATCTTGCTTAAACACTGAATGGTACAATTTCACGCCGACTCCCTGCTGGCGAATGTTTATGGTCTCATCACTGTCCCTGCTAACTAGACGCACTTAGCAGCGCACGGAAACCAGTTTCAATATACCAATTAATCAACCACCACTAAGTAGCTAAGTTAAACCATTTTAGACAGTATTCATGACACACCCTTACAGTTTCCCAGCCTAGCAGGCCATCCCCCACGCTACAGCAGACCCTTTTCTATCAACCCAGGCGAGCGGAGCTCTGCATACCATCGCTTCCACCAGTTCGGCCGCCATCTTCGTACAGCAGCCCCGCGAGAGCCAGAGCCGAAAGATAGTCCTTCGCCAATGAGAGGCAGAGGGGTCGCTGGTCGACGGTTCTCTGCTTCCAATCACAGCGCAACTACATCACGAGCCTCAAGGAGTGTGTTGAAAGTAGGCGTGCCAGCATTGTTTTAAAGTGACAGTACAACTTTTTTTTAAACACTAAAAGACAGGCCTCCCCTATATGTTAGGCCTCAATTATAAGAAAACATAACCAGCCTCCAAATAGCTGAACGTTGGGGTTTGCTGAGTTTTATACTATCGAGTCAAAGAGAATATGCGTTGTGGAAATAATCCAAATTCAACACAAGAGGAAAGCATGACTTGTTAAATGGGGAGAGGCACATGGCCAAATCAACTCCTGTCCGAGTGAAAAGCTACACTTCGGGATTTGCAATGAACTATTAGCTATCAACTATAAATGCTTTGTATATTTTTTTAACACAAAACCTAAATAATCACAGGGAGTCAAGTCAAAATGCAGTACACAGATGTAGCGTACTGAAGTCACGTTCTGATGAGAGGTTATATTTGATTTTCAATTTGAAAATGCAGTGCATTGAATAAGAGCAGTCATGAGTTAAATAAATCCCGATTTCACACTCTCCAATGAAGATCCATTTCTGGATTTCCAAACTTCGTGATTTGTGCTGAAGAACAGAAATGGTTCAAATTGATTCATAAAATCGAATTAAAGATTATATACGCTGTCATATATCATCTTTGATATATGTTAACCTCAAATTTGCCATAACTTAAGTATACTATTGGAACAATACATAGTAGCCTAACTCTGCTCTAGGTCTTAATTGAAATAAGAAAAGAAAAACGCAGACACTAGGCCCTCCATGGAATGAGTTTGACTGCTGGATAGCCTCAAAACTAATTAAAACTATACTTTTGACTTTTGATATTATGGATGGTCAGTCCTTGCATCCATATCTCTGTCTATATATTTGAGAGTGGTTACATTTCTCCAGGCCAATCCCTCAGCTTTTTACCAATACATAGGTGGATGTAACCTCTTTGTTATTCTTTAAATTAAGGATTCTAGCTTTAATTAACGGCACATTTTACCACATGGCTCACCCATTATACTTGGATAGTACTGTATATGCTGTAGTAGTAGTTCCACAACTCGGACAGACGAGGGCGATATAGTCCACTGGTGGTTCTTCATTCCTCTCATTCTTGGCCAGTGTAAGACGGTTTGCATGCCCTACCTTGTTCTAATACAGCATTACAACTTAGCTTTCTTTACTGACGCTAGGGACATTCCTGGAAAGGAGCACTTTGAATGTGCTCTCTAACCAAATGAAATGAAATATAATTGAGGATAATACATTTTATAGCAAGATTATGTACAGAACAGGGCTATAGGCAGGGCTATTGTAGTTTAACTCTAGAATAGCACAAGTGCAACACTTTCTAGTGTTATAATAGTTACAAATAGTCAGCAGCATTAAAGCTTTTTACATAGAACAATTAAACATTTCATATTCCGTTTGGAACCTAGCAACTGTGACAAGACCTATGCGAGAAATAGTAGAATATTCGTAAAATAATGAGGTTGAGATAGTTCTGCTCTTGATTTGGCACTCAACATCTGCAACCAAATGATTGAATTTAGATTAAGTAGATAAACTCAAGCAGTGTAGTTTGAGTTATTATGTCTAGCCTCTTGGCTATTGTCATTGTGCCAAAGGAGTTTGATTTTAGCATATCATTTATGATAAATGATTTAATGTTTTATAACAGAAAGGCTTACAGTAAGCCTAACTCTAATGATGCACACTATGCAGCGCATCCTCTGTTCGAAAACCATTTAAGTAGGGATAACGCTGTTTAAATGCCTTTTGGTGCTGCTGAAGCACCCTCTGAACACCATGTTCTACTAAATCAGAGTGTTTAATCTCCCGTAATTACAAAGATTTGCTGTGGTTAATAAAATTAATCCGCTTCGATTAGACCCCCTACCTCTGCTTCTCCTGTGTCTATTGCCCCTCACTGTGAAGGATAAATTTACGAACATTTAAATAGTGGTACCTTCACAACTGTGATCCATTCTGATCTAGTGTACACAAGATACAGTTGAGCACTGCATAGATAGTAAAAATATACTGTTTTTTTCTCTAACCTATCTATTTGGTCTAACAAATTAGATTTTTCTAAACCTATTCAAGCTTTGGCATCACATTGAGTTTGAGTCACCAAATAATTAGAGTACATTGGGAGGATCCCTTTTAATTGTCCTAACTTGATCTTGTGACCAGAGAGACTTAACTTACTTAGCCCAAAGGACATTGAAGAGAGGCATCCTACCTGATGGAGAGCACAGCAGTGTCCTAGACCAGCATCTTTAAATTAAGAAACAAAAACACCTGTGAAAGAATCTGAGGATTGCCTATTGTGGTGGTTATAAATAATCTACATCAAAAGTATTAGTAACTGCCTTAAAAGTCTAAGAAGAACCATGGAGGACAGAAGCAGCTGCAACAATGACCGGGAGCGCTTGGGAATACGCTTCACCATAGACTACCTGCTGTACAACAAGGACAGTAAGTGTATGAGAGAAGAGCAAAATATTCCCGCAGTGGAGCAGACCGCTCATAGCCTACTGGAGGGCCAGAGTCCTGACATCCTCTCAGAGAGGAAAATGATCAAACCTGGGAAGCCTGAGAAGGGGCCAGAGGGAGAAGAGGGGTCAGAGGAGGAGAATGAAGAGGAGGAGGAGATCAAAGGGGGAAAAGATGAAGAGGAAACCACTACAGACAGCCCACAGGACAAGCCTTCCCAGTCCTACATCTCCCTTATCTCCATGGCCATACTTGCTTCAGAGGAGAAGAAGCTCTTGCTGTGTGACATCTACCAGTGGATCATGGATAACTACCCCTACTTCAAGAGCAAGGTATGTCCAATTGATTAATTTCAGGGTTCATTTCAAGTTGAGAATTTGTCTGAATTAGGGTTGGGGACAGTTTCATTTCAATTCAGGAGATACAGTACATTCCAATTCAATAATTTAAAAGAGTGCCATTTATTTAGAAAGCAGATTTTTTAAATTATTGAAATGCAATTTCAATTCACTTAATATATGGACTGAATTTAATTGACATTGCCAACCCTGTATAGCTAATAGCCAATTACTGATATTCCTATCAATTTAACTGAATAACAGTAGACAAGATACTCATGAAAAAAAACAAAGTTCTTTGGTCAAGCAATGACTAGTGTGTGGAAAGTTTCCAAAACTTAAAGTACTATTCTGGGACATTACGCACTTCCTCCACTCTAGTCATAAGGCTGCATCTGAAAATAAAGAGCTTGAAAAAAGTTGATCTATAATTTTAAATGTTCACTATATTCCTATTGTAAGCTGTAGAAACACAGTGGTCTGACTCAGTAATGAGTATAATTGCTGCATGCAGGACCCTGGCTCGGCTGATGCTGTTGTTGCATAGAAGGTCTAACTGAGTCATCTCAAGGCTATAGGTAAACCTGTTGATAGCCGCAACAGGCTAAAAACTAAAACTAGGTCTTTAACAGGTGTAACAGCAAGTTTACCTCATATGATTGGGGGAGTTTGACAAAGTGAACATGATGGTTTCGTCTGGCAGCCAACTGAAACATCATTGACCAAAGGTCACCATGGACCCTTCACATGAACTTGGAACCAATGAAATGAAAGCAAAAGCAAATTGCCATATTCTCAGTACAGTGTATCAATGTATATACTGGGGATTCAGCTGTGAGGGAAAACGATTATTAGTTTATATTAAATTAAGATACTTTCTGTTCCAGGGCCACATACAACACTTCATTCATTACTCAACTTTATACTTCATGTCTCATATGTGAACTTTATTGTTGTCCTACAGGATAAGAACTGGAGAAACAGCGTCAGACACAACCTATCCCTGAACGAGTGCTTTGTGAAGGCTGGTCGGAGTGACAATGGTAAAGGCCATTTCTGGGCCATCCACCCTACTAACTTCCAGGACTTCTCCAATGGGGACTACCATCGCCGCCGGGCTCGCCGCAGGATCCGCAGAGTAACAGGACAGCTTCCCTACGCCCTGCACACACCCTATTATCCCCTCCATAGGCCCAGGGGTGTGTGGTGCTGGTGCTGTCCCCCAGCCCACCCTCTCTCCGCCGCCCACCCTCTGTCCTACGTCTCAGCCAGGATCTATTGGAGCTGGGCCAGCCTGCAGACCAGACGACACCCAGCCACGCTCCGGTTCAATAGCACCACATAGAATTGGATGCATGTTGGATGTTGGTCTGTTCTTTATATAACAGGTGGCTGAGAGAGATGTATTGAGTATGATTGTGAAATATGTGGCTGGCTGGCACAAATAAGAGTACCAAAGCACCAAAGTACGATATTGCACAATTTTTGTTTGAAATGTAATACACCAGATTTGTACTGTGATAGTATACATGTATATTGTATTTGATGAATTCTGTATATGAAGAAAATGAATTGTAAATATACTGATGAAGATTTGCAATATTTTATATATCTTGCACAATTTCAAATAAATAAACAAAAAACTCACCCAGCAAAGTGTCATTGATTTCTGTCAGACGAGAAAAGGCTTAAACTGAATGATAACTTTTTGAACTAGTAAATAAAGCACTTCAAAGTAACAAATCTGTACAGAATAATGGACCATACAGATGACTGTTCTGAGAAGACATTTGGTACGGGTAGTACAGTTCATCAACTGAGCATGTGCATGTGTGTGTGCGTGCATGCGTGTGTGTGCGTGCGTGCGAGTGAATACCTTTTTGTGTCTGTGTGTCTTTTTGTGTGCCTGTGTATTCACGTGTGTGGTTGTATGTGGTTGTGTGTTCCTAATTGTGTCTGTGTGTGGTTGTGTGTAGATACAGGGTGTTAAAAGTGAGCCCACTCCGGCAGCCCGGCGCAGTTTAGATGCTAATTAGTCAGAGCTGCCAGGATACCAAATCTTGTGCCGTAAGAGAGACTAAAGCAGGCTTCCCAAAGCTGACTCCGGGGATAAGCACCTGGATAATCCCAGAGATCCCAAGGAGTTTCGAAAAAAATAGGAAGCTTATCACACAGTGTAATCTGTAACCGCTCCTGTGGTGAAGAGACACTGCGGGAGGTGAGGGAAGAGGGGGGGGGTGAGGGAAGGAGGGAGGGAGATGTGAGGGGGAGGGGGAGTGGATGTCATGGAGAGGGGGAGGTGCAGGTGGAGGAGTGGACATGGAAAGGCCAAGAGGACAAGGTCATTGTCAAAGTCATCACAGGCAACAACAAGTAGAAGGTATACAGGTCCAATCAAACCCAACAGTCAATCAAACCCAACAGTCAATCAAACTCAACTGGAAATGTGATATAGATATGATACAGTATACAATAATAATGATATTTAAACAGATCTGAAAATGGATAGGGAACTGGCACCATATTTCTTTCCCAAAGGGCAAAACGTGTTAAAATATGCAGCAGCATGGTCAGAAAATCATATCTGGAGAATACAACAAGATTAAAAAGAAAAGTCAATCATCAGCTATCAGTTATTCCATTAATAGGAAATTCCTATGTGATTTCCAAAGGTTGACATTTAAATTCACAATACTTGAGTTGTTTTTTTGAATGAACTATGCTATGTGAGTTTTTTTTCCAGATAAAGCAATACATCTGACATGTAGATTAGATTACATTGTAAAAATAAAATAGAATGAATATATTAATGGGAAAGGGCTAAAATACAAGAGACAAACATCTCAATACCCAATTTCCATCTATGTTCATTAGAGCGATGACAAATCCATCTAATTAATTTTTGTTGACCAAATCTCTCGATTCGTTGTGGACAAGCTAATTAGATCACTAATTTGTTTAATTCCCATCAATTGCACTCTGCATTAAATCCTCATCAATTTGTGAGCTTTAGGGCTTTAATTCTGTTGCATATGTTTGCCGCATGCTGGCAGGATACAAGACTTTGAACAGGTTGCATCCACCACACGCACACGCACACGCACACGCAACCCCCCCCCCCCCCCCCCCACACACACAGTTACCTATTTGGTGGTTGTGAAGTATAAGGTTGAAGTTCACAGTAAAATGTACAGACAATGTAGAGCCCCTTGAATGACTTTAACGTGACACAACACATGTTGTCAAGTTGTTAAACTTTTAGTAATGATGTCTAATCCAAAATAGCAAAATTGAAGGTTTCAATTTGGGGGGGGAATAGTCAAGCAATGTGCTATATTCTTTCGGCCTCTGACATTGTAGGTGTGCCATGCATTTTAGGAATATGTGAGTTGTCCATCGTCAAGAAACCTGATATCTCAATTTACCAAATAAACTCTCCATTCAATGAATGATGATCAGAAGGTAACAGTGTTTAAGATGACTGACGCGGTCAGTGTGTGGTACACTTCAGCCCCAGCCTGTAGGGCCATTGCAGAGGGAGGTTGTCAGGTTGGGTGCTTTAACTTCTTAATCTAATAGGATAGGCTGAAGGGTTCAGGGGATTACTGTCCACGACTTGTGCCTGATTAACAGATCTGAGAGTGAGGTAAGAAGATGTGTCCTGCTGCGATGAAAACTGATGGCCATGTTCTAGTACATTAGTACATTACAGTATTCCAAAGCTAGTTTGATAGCTCTGCTGTAGTATCTCTTGGATTGATTATGGCTCAACACAAGACACAATATTGACAAATGTTGACCAAACATTGGCTGATGTCTGATTCCACAGAGCATCTGTAAAACAGAAGAAAATGACATAAAGCTGGGGGTTTTATGTGAATGACATTTGATAAGACAGGAAGCACAACTGCACCACCAAAACTTGGCATATAAAAATTATTATTTCAATAAACGTGTCAAATGTGTTAGATTATTTGAATTAGTCAAGCCTTACGTTACCTAAATTTAGCCAATGGTTAACCTAGTTCAATGACCTAGGATATAACAACTAGGTTAACTAATTCATAACGGAATATGTCTGTGTATTTTTTGTTATTTTGATTTCCGAGTCAAGACAGAGTGTGAAAAATGTGTTTCTGAAATCTACTTGTTCTCTCATTTATTGTGTCAAAACTGGACATGGAATAACAGAAAACAAACAACATCAAAATATATTCCTTTTTTATTCATACCTGGATGTACACGCCCCTCATAGAATATTCACAGGGATTACAGCCTAGGTTGGCAGCAGAAAGAAAGGATTAGACTGTGTGAGTGTGACAGAAAGATAAAAATACTCATGCTAACAAAGTTGCATAACTAATTATGATGTTAGCATGCCAACAGAACAAACTCAAAAACAATTGAACAAAGTTGGCTTGCACTAGCTTGCACTAGCTGGCTACAGAATAGCTAGCAGGCTGGCTAGTTAGCTCTACTTGGTTACTGGCTATAGTCATGCTAGCTAGTAGTAGCTAATGGGAGTAAATTAGTCCCCCTTATTTAACTAGGCAAGTCTACTTGCGGCAGAAAGATAGCTCGATCTTCTGTTGGCTAATGGTGTTTGTTGACTAAGTAACTGCAGTTACTGTAAATAGTTACCTATCTGGCACTTTGCATAGCTAACTTTGCTATTGCTTATGTATACAATAATCTCCTTACTAAACTATAGTCAGTGCTGATGTGTGTGTGTGTGTGTTTGTGTGTGTGTGTGTGTGTGTGTGTGTGTGTGTGTGTGTGTGTGTGTGTGTGTGTGTGTGTGTGTGTGTGTGTGTGTGTGTGTGTGTGTGTGTGTGTGTGTGTGTGAGAGAGAGTTCTGAATGTCCCTGTAGGAGAAAAGTACAATATGGCATCTCAGCTGATCATCATGAACTTCATGTAGTTACATCAAGTAATACAGTAAGTTAAAATAAGCCTTTTTATTGGCATTGGTATACTTCACCAACATCCCTTCCTACTCACTGAAAGGCAGACCAAGGCTATACTCAGTACAAAACACGACTATTGTTTTGACAATTGGCCTACTTCTCTGAATATACACTGTGTACAAAACATTAAGGACACCTACTCTTTCCATGACATAGACTGACCAGGTGAATCCAGGTGAAAGCTATGATCCCTTATTGATGTCACTTGTTAAATCCACTTCAATCGGTGTTGATAAAGGGGAGGAGAAAGGTTAAAGAAGGATTATTTTTAATCCTTGAGACAATTGAGGCATGTGTGCCATTCAGAGGGGGAATGGGCAAAACAAAATGTTTAAGTGCCTTTAAACAGGGTATGGTAGTAGGTTCTAGGCACACTGGTTTGTGTCAAGAACTGCAATGCTGCTGGGTTTTTCACGCTCAACAGTTTCCCGTGTGTATCAAGAATGTCCACCACCCAAAGGACATCCAGCCAACTTGACACAACTGTGGGAAGAATTGGAGTCAACATGCGCCAGCATCCCTGTGGAATACTTACGACACCTTGTAGAGTCCATGCCCCGACGAATTGAGACTGTTCTGAGGGCAAAAGGGGGGGAGCAACTCAATATTCGGAAGGTGTCCTTAATGTTTTGTACACTCCGTGTAAACAGGAGTAGGATCTTAATTGATCACCCAGTTGTTGCAAATGTATAGCTTATTTGAGGTTTAAAAAGGCTTCTGTAGTTTGTAATTTCCACTTTAAAATGACTGACTTGATTTGCCCTAACTAAGAATTTATCAAACCCTGACAAAAGTATCAATGAATTATAATCCACACAATTATTCACATTTCCTGTTGCAGCAGGATAATTTTTATGCTGTGAGAAAATTATCAAATTAACATCCTAAATTATGTACATATCGCCTGTGGGGTGGGTCAATGATCAATGATACGCAACCAGTCTAATATTATTTGCCCCCACCCAACACACACACTCTCGCTCTCTCTCTATCCCTCTCTCTCCCACACACACACACACACACACACACACACACACACACACACACACACACACACACACACACACACACACACACACACACACACACACACACACACACACACACACACACACACACACACACACCGACAGGACCATTCACACAGTTCAGTCAAACAGCCCTATCCAGGAAACATGATGCTCTCAAGGCTGACTATAGACTATAGAACAGTTATACACTATTTGAAATGGAATGCTCAACAGTGATTATCTCTCTCTCTCTCCCAATTCAAATGGGATTTATTGGCATGGGAAACATGACAATCCTCACAGTTCACTCACAGATGGCATGTTAGCTGATTGATGACACCTGCATGCCTGTTTGAGGAATAACTGGACAGAATATACACTGCTCAAAAAAATAAAGGGAACACTTAAACAACACAATATAACTCCAAGTCAATCACACTTCTGTGAAATCAAACTGTCCACTTAGGAAGCAACACTGATTGACAATAAATTTCACATGCTGTTGTGCAAATGGAATAGACAACAGGTGGAAATTATAGGCAATTAGCAAGACACCCCCAATAAAGGAGTGGTTCTGCAGGTGGTGACCACAGACCACTTCTCAGTTCCTATGCTTCCTGGCTGATGTTTTGGTCACTTTTGAATGCTGGCGGTGCTTTCACTCTAGTGGTAGCATGAGACGGAGTCTACAACCCACACAAGTGGCTCAGGTAGTGCAGCTCCAGGATGGCTCAGGTAGTGCAACATCCAGGATGGCACATCAATGCGAGCTGTGGCAAGAAGGTTTGCTGTGTCTGTCAGCGTAGTGTCCAGAGCATGGAGGCGCTACCAGGAGACAGGCCAGTACATCAGGAGACGTGGAGGAGGCCGTAGGAGGGCAGCAACCCAGCAGCAGGACCGCTACCTCCGCCTTTGTGCAAGGAGGAGCAGGAGGAGCACTCCCAGAGCCCTGCAAAATGACCTCTAGCAGGCCACAAATGTGCATGTGTCTGCTCAAACGGTCAGAAACAGACTCCATGAGGGTGGTATGAGGGCCCGACGTCCATAGGTGGGGGTTGTGCTTACAGCCCAATACCGTGCAGGACGTTTGGCATTTGCCAGAGAACACCAAGATTGGCAAATTCGCCACTGGCGCCCTGTGCTCTTCACAGATGAGAGCAGGTTCACACTGAGCACATGTGACAGACGTGACAGTCTGGAGACGCCGTGGAGAACGTTCTGCTGCCTGCAACATCCTCCAGCATGACCGGTTTGGCGGTGGGTCAGTCATGGTGTGGGGTGGCATTTCTTTGGGGGGCCGCACAGCCCTCCATGTGCTCGCCAGAGGTAGCCTGACTGCCATTAGGTACCGAGTTGAGATCCTCATACCCCTTGTGAGACCATATGCTGGTGCGGTTGGCCCTGGGTTCCTCCTAATGCAAGACAATGCTAGACCTCATGTGGCTGGACTGGCCCGCCCGTTCCCCAGACCTGAATCCAATTGAGCACATCTGGGACATCATGTCTCGCTCCATCCACCAACGTCACGTTGCACCACAGACTGTCCAGGAGTTGGCGGATGCTTTAGTCCAGGTCTGGGAGGAGATCCCTCAGGAGACCATCCGCCACCTCATCAGGAGCATGCCCAGGCGTTGTAGGGAGGTCATACAGGCACGTGGAGGCCACACACACTACTGAGCCTCATTTTGACTTGTTTTAATGACATTACATCAAAGTTGGATCAGCCTGTAGTGTGGTTTTCCACCTTAATTTTGAGTGTGACTCCAAATCCAGACCTCCATGGGTTGATAAATTTGATTTCCATTGATAATTTTTGTGTGATTTTGTTGTCAGCACATTCAACTATGTAAAGAAAAAAGTATTTAATAAGAATATTTCATTCATTCAGATCTAGGATGTGTTATTTTAGTGTTCCCTTTATTTTTTTGAGCAGTGTATAATAATTATTGGACATCAGCTGAGACCCTCCTGTTCTTCCCTGCAGAAGTAATCTAGAAATCAAACCTTTCTGCAGCAGGTACAGTAGATCTGGCCGGGCAGCTTCATAGCAGGTTGAGGGACTAACTTACTTCCACTAGCTACTACTAGCTAGCATGACTATAACCAGTAACCAGGTAGGGCTAGCTAGCCAGCCTTGTAGCCAACTAGTGCAAACCAACTTTGTTCAGTTGTTGTTGAGTTTATTCTATTAGTGTGCTAACTTCATAATAAGTTCTGCATCTTAGTCTAACATTAGTATTTTTATCTTCCTGTCACACTCACACTGTCTAATCCTTTATTTGTGCTGCCAACCTAGACTGTAACACCCCCCCTAAACCCTGTGAATATTCTATGAGGGGGTGTGTACTTCCATGCAGTGTCGATTTTAGCATGTTAATCTTGGTGGGGCAAACTCAAAAAAAGATGCATGCCAGGAAAGACACTACACAACACAACACTAAACAATACATCAATAGCACTATAACGGTGACAAGCGGTGCCCACAAACTGTTAGGGCCTACATAAAGCTGTCCCAACAGCAGAGCTTTATTTCCAGGACAATGGAGTGAATCCTTACCACTGCTACACCTCGCTATCGGCAGAGCCTTGTCTGGCAGCAAAACAATTAATTCAGCCTCGTTTACTGCCTTTTTAAAAGACTTAGCTGATATGGCTGACTTGCTTAAACAAATCTGGTTTCTACTGACAATTGAGATGTACAAACTATGGCATAAGGGAACGATGAGCGGATAAGAGGTATTCCGTCATTTCAATTAAGACATTAATGAGTGAGCGACGACGGATGTAGTCAATATAACTATGTGTTTAGCACTTTTGAAATGTACAGCGACAGAATGCAGAACATGGGCTGCTCTTACAGTATTCTCCCTGTACACCAAGTCAGAACCGTAAGATAAATAAAGGGGGCATATAAGCAGACATTGAAACCTCTTACAATATTAGATGATGACATTTCTCAAAAACAGGTTATAGGCTACATGTGCACAACCACTGAGTCAGAACAGTAATGTTAGGTGAAATTAAGAAGTGAAAATATACCAAATTATTAGGGTGAGGCACATGGGCTACTAACAGCTTACTGCACAACATACATTTAGTATTACATTCTTAGCTATAGTGCATATATCTCCCTTTGTCACGTTCCTGACCTGTTTTCTGTTGTTTTGTAAGTGTTTGATGGTCAGGGCGTGAGTTTTGGGTGGGCAGTCTATGTTTTCTGTTTCTATGTTGGTTTTGGGTTGCCTGGTATGGCTCTCAATTAGAGGCAGGTGTTTGACGTTTCCTCTGATTGAGAGTCATATTAAGGTAGGTTGTTCTCACTGTTTGTTTGTGGGTGATTGTCTCCTGTGTCAGTATGTTACGCCACACGGGACTGTTTTCGGTTTTGTTTGTTCATTCGTTTTATGTAGTCAGTTTTCCTGTTATTGCGTTCTTCGTGTTACATGTAAGTTCGTCGCACCAGGTCTGTCTACTTCGTTTGTTGTTTTGTAAAAGTATCAAGTGTTTTTCGTGTTTGTCTTAGTCTTTATAATAAATCATTATGTATTCACAACCCGCTGCACGTTGGTCTAATCCTTGTTACTCCTCTTCGGATGAAGAGAAGGAGGAAGCCCGTTACACCCTTGCATATTACATAATTTATGCAGCAGCATACAAGACATTTTTGGACTAACCTTGGCTTATGATGTGCTCACTTAAACATGAAGGTGGCGCGGCGGTCCTTTGTGGGACAATTTTGTCATCAAACGTTGTAATCAAAATCTGGCATTCTCTGGATTTATGGTGGGAACTCCATTGAATAGCAGGCTACTGGTTGCTTTGCAATTCTTGCAGTTAGCCACTGATTCCTTCCAAACGACTCATTGTTGAATTTGCGATTTCCAACTTGTTGTGTAATCTTTATGTCCAATGGCTGATGAGCACCGATAAGTTTTATCTATAATTTCTCTTCATTATTTCTCTTCATATGACACGGATTAAAAAGGATTTGCCAGTAGTTTGTCGACTTGATTCATGATGATGACTATTAGCTAAGACTTTGAAAGTAAGATGTTGACATGATCAGTCCAATAAAAGCTACTGTACATATAACATGATTTGACGTAATTTTATCTGTCGTCAATGACTTTGAGCCTTCTTGGAACGGCACTTGTAATATAACTCTATGGCAGGACTCAAAGGGCTGAAATTTTGGATGTCTACCCTTACTAAGGACTTAAACTTGGTGATGACGTATTGTCCCCATGACTGACAAAACATTGAGCCAATCACAGCGGAATGCTCCTATTTTTTGCTGGCTAGCCCCAGCACCACAGAAAACACTGAGCTAGGCTGAAACACCTGCATTTTGGAGCTGCCTCACTCAAGAAAACAAAAAAGAGACCATGTGTGTTTGCGGCTTTATTAACTCAATGATATTAATATATTTATTTACATTGTATGTAAACTGATATGTAACACGTATTAATGCCAAAATAGCATGCATAACAGGCAAGCCCCAAAAATATATAATTTGTCCATTAAAATAACATCAATTTGATCAGAAATATAGTGTAGACATTGTTAATGTTGTAAATGACTATTGTAGCTGGAAACGGCAGATTTTTTATGGAATATCTACATAGGCGTACAAATGCCTATTATCAGCAACTATCACTCCTGCGTTTCAATGGCACGTTATGTTAGCTAATCCAAGTTTATAATTTTAAAAGGCTAATTGATCATTAGAAAACCCTTTTACAATTATGTTAGCACAGCTGAAAACTGTTGTTCTGATTAAAGAAGCAATAAAACTGGCCTTCTTTAGACTAGTGATCTTCCTGTCTGGGTTGGAGCCCCCCCTTGGGTTGTGCTGTGGCGGAGATCTTTGTGGGCTATACTCGGCCTTGTCTCAGGATGGTAAGTTGGTGGGTGAAGATATCCCTCTAGTGGTGTGGGGGCTGTGCTTTGGCAAAGTGGGTGAGGTTATATCCTTCCGTTTGGCCCTGTCCGGGGGTATCATCGGATAGGGCCACAGTGTCTCCTGACCCCTCCTGTCTCAGCCTACAGTATTTATGCTGCGGTAGTTTATGTGTCGGGCTAGGGTCAGTTTGTTATATCTGGAGTACTGCTCCTGTCTTATGAGGTGTCCTGTGTGAATTTAAGTATGCTCTCTCTAATTCTCTCTTTTTCTCTTTCTTTCTCTCTCTCGGAGGACCTGAGCCCTAGGACCATGCCTCAGGACTACCTGGCATGATGACTCCTTGCTGTCCCCAGTCCACCTGGCCGTGCTGCTGCTCCAGTTTCAACTGTTCTGCCTGCGGCTATGGAACTCTGACCTGTTCACCGGACGTGCTACCTGTCCCAGACCTGCTGTTTTCAACTCTCTAGAGACAGCAGGAGCGGTAGATATACTCTTAATGATCGGCTATGAAAAGCCAACTGACATTTACTCCTGAGGTGCTGACTTGCTGCACCCTCGACAACTACTGTGATTATTATTGTTTGACCATGCTGGTCATTTATGAACATTTGAACATCTTGGCCATGTTTTGTTATAATCTCCACCCGGCACAGCCAGAAGAGGACTGGCCACCCCTCATAGCCTGGTTCCTCTCTAGGTTTCTTCCTAGGTTTTGGCCTTTCTAGGGAGTTTTTCCTAGCCACTGTGCTTCTACACCTACATTGCTTGCTGTTTGGGGTTTTAGGCTGGGTTTCTGTACAGCACTTTGAGATATCAGCTGATGTAAGAAGGGCTATATAAATACATTTGATTTGATTTGATAGTTGAGTATCTGGAGCATCAGCATTTGTGGGTTCGATTACAGACTCAAAATGGCTAGAAACAAATAACTTTCTTCTGAAACTCATCAGTCTATTCTTGTTCTGAGAAATGAAGGCTATTCCATGCGAGAAATTGCCAAGAAACTGAAGATCTCGTACAACACTGTGTACTACTCCCTTCACAGAACAGTGCAAACTGGCTCTAACCAGAATGGAAAGAAGAGTGGGAGGCTCCAGTGCAAGTTCTTTGTTTCTAGCCATTTTGAGTCTGTAATCGAACCCACAAATGCTGATGCTCCAGATACTCAACTAGTCTAAAGAAGGCCAGTTTTATTGCTTCTTTAATCAGAACAACAGTTTTCAGCTGTGCTAACATAATTGTAAAAGGGTTTTCTAATGATCAATTAGCCTTTTAAAATTATAAACTTGGATTAGCTAACATAACGTGCCATTGGAACACAGGAGTGATGGTTGCTGATAATGGGCCTCTGTACGCCTATGTAGATATTCCATAAAAACTCTGCCGTTTCCAGCTACAATAATCATTTAGGAAGTTAGTTAGGAACAAATATACACAGGCAGTTAGGTAAGCTAAGGCTAGCTTTTTCAAACAGAAGTTTGCATCCTGTAGTACTAACTCAAAAAAGTTCTGGGACACTGTAAAGTCCATGGAGAATAAGAGCACCTCCTCTGAGCTGCCCACTGCTCTGAGGCTAGGAAACACTGACACCACCGATAAATCCACTATAATTTAAAATTTCAATAAGCATTTCTCTACGGCTGGCCATGCTTTCCACCTGGCTACCCCTACCCCGGTCAACTACCCGGCACCCTCCACAGCAACCCGCCAAAGCCCCCACCATGTATCCATTTATCCTTCACCCAAATTCAGATAGCTGATGTTCTGAAAGAGCTGCAAAATCTGGACCCCTACAAATCAGCCGGGCTAGACAATCTGGACCCTCTCTTTCTAAAATTATCTGCCGAAATTGTTGCAACCTCTATTACTAGCCTGTTCAACCTCTCTTTCGTATCGTCTGAGATTCCCAAAGATTGGAAAGCTGCCGCGGTCATCCCCCTCTTCAAAGGGGGTGACACTCTAGACCCAAACTGCTACAGACCTATATCTATCCTACCCTGTCTTTCTAAGGTCTTCGAAAACCAAGTTAACAAACAGATTACCGACCATTTCGAATCCCACCGTACCTTCTCCGCTATACAATCTGGTTTCAGAGCTGGTCATGGGTGCACCTCAGCCACGCTCAAAGTTCTAAACGACATCATAACCGCCATCGATAAGAGACATTACTGCGCAGCCATATTCATCGACCTGGCCAAGGCTTCGACTCTGTCAATCACCACATTCTTATTGGCAGACTCGACAGCCTTGGTTTCTCAAATGATTGCCTCGCCTGGTTTACCAACTACTTCTCTGATAGAGTTCAGTGTGTCAAATCGGAGGGCCTGTTGTCCGGACCTCTGGCAGTCTCTATGGGGGTGCCACAGGGTTCAATCCTCGGGCCGACTCTCTTCTCTGTATACATTATTGATGTTGCTCTTGCTGCTGGTGATTCTCTGATACACCTCTACGCAGACGACACCATTCTGGCCCCTCTTTGGACACTGTGTTAACTAACCTCCAGACGAGCTTCAATGCCATACAACTCTCCTTCCGTGGCCTCCAACTGCTCTTAAACGCAAGTAAAACTAAATGCATGCTCTTCAACCGATCACTGCCCGCAGCTGCTCGCCCGTCCAGCATCACTACTCTGGACGGCTCTGACTTAGAATACGTGGACAACTACAATTACCTAGGTGTCTGGTTAGACTGTAAACTCTCCTTCCAGACTGACATTAAGCATCTCCAATCCAAAATTAAATCTAGAATCGGCTTCCTGTATCGCAACAAAGCATCCTTCACTCATGCTGCCAAACATACCCTCGTAAAACTGACCATCCTACCGATCCTCGACTTCGGTGATGTCATCTATAAAATAGCCTCCAACACTCTACTCAACAAACTGGATGCAGTCTATCACAGTGCCATCCGTTTTGTCACCAAAGCCCCATACACTACCCACCATTGCGACCTGTACGCTCTTGTTGGTTGGCCCTCGCTTCATACTCGTCGCCAAACCCACTGGCTACAGGTTATCTACAAGTCTCTACTAGGTAAAGCCCCACCTTATCTCAGCTCACTGGTCACCATAGCAGCACCCACTCGTAGCACGCGCTCCAGCAGGTATATCTCACTGGTCACCCCCAAAGCCAATTCCTCCTTTGGTCATCTTTCCTTCCAGTTCTCTGCTGCCAATGACTGGAACGAACTGCAAAAATCTCTGAAACTGGAAACACATCTCCCTCACTAGCTTTAAGCACCAGCTGTCAGAGCAGCTCACAGATTACTGCACCTGTACATAGCCTATCTATGATTTAGCCCAAACAACTACCTCTTCCCCTACTGTATTTATTTATTTATTTTGCTCCTTTGCACCCCATTATTTATATTTCTACTTTGCACATTCTTCCACTGCAAATCTACCATTCCAGTGTTTTACTTGCTATATTGTATTTACCTCGCCACCATGGCCTTTTTTTGCCTTTACCTCCCTTATCTCACCTCATTTGCACACATTGTATATAGACTTATTTTTCTACTGTATTATTGACTGTATGTTTTGTTTATTCCATGTGTAACTCTGTGTTGTTGTATGTGTCGAATTGCTATGCTTTATCTTGGCCAGGTCGCAGTTGCAAATGAGAACTTGTTCTCAACTAGCCTACCTGGTTAAATAAAGGTGAAATAACATTTACAAAATTAACAATGTCTACACTGTATTTCTGATCAATTTGATGTTATTTTAATGGACAAAAAAAAAAAATTCTTTCAAAAACAAGGACATTTCTAATTGACCCAAAACATTTGAATGGTAGTGTATATTTTATTTATGTTTTCGTTTTTAATATATATATATTTTTTTTTAAATATGGCGCTCAAAACAGCCCCACCTGCCCTGAATGATGGGTCGCCACTGCTTCCAGTTATGAACCAAATGAAAAACGGAGAGACAAAAAATATATACATTTTGTTGTTATTTGTTTTTTTGTTATTCCATGTCCAATGATGACACAATAAATAAGAACACCTTTTTTATAATTGGTTATCAGAAACGAGAAACGAGACATTTTCAGTTTATCCACTCTTAGTTATGACTCGGGAAATCAAAATAATAAAAGGTACACGGACCCATGGCAGATAGACTTGCATGAACTTGAAGTTTTGGAAAAGGTCGAAACAAGGTATTGTAAAGCTTATGAATAGATAGAAACAGGTAGAATATTCAGACGTCAGCATTAGGCTGCACCTGAACCGTTATCTCCGTCGTGTACAGTTGTGTCACAGGAACAATAGCCTCAGCTGCCTGAGCATCAAAGGCCCCATAATAGTCAATCGATTATCATGAATGCGAGGCGCTATTCTACACATTACTGTTAACAATAATTTTCCTCCCAATGCACCGTTGCCATCTTTGAAGCAATGTTTTATTGCCTTTCTTTTCATCTGCATCTGTCATCCCTGAGGTACACTGTTTGATCTCTCCCCACAACCCCCTCTCTGTCCCCGGGGTCGCGTTGACCTGTTGATTGGCAGCTGGGCTCAGACATATGCTAGGACGAGGCATCGACCGGCGCTCCCGGGAGACGGAGGCAGACGGAGTGATTTTCTTTTGCAGGGGGAGCGGTGATGAGAGCGGAGAGGAGAAAGGACCAGCGGTGCCGCGCTGCGTAAAGAGCGATATGGCATATAACCACTAGATGGCGCAAGATGTCAATAAATCCTCGACATTGTTTTGACCATTTGAAACAAATATTTCAGTAGGGCTCTAATTCGTCACAATTTATGGAAATTCTACACACGCAATATGTAGACTTGCATGTCACTTTCTGGGTACAAAATACAAGCGACAGATTAAGACATCTTAGTAAGACCAGGAAAGCAATACTTCACAGAACAAGACACTAATTTAAAAAAATCTCAAGAGATCAGCTCTTTCTCTCCTGGTGAGTATCAGATTGCTCATTATATTGGAAATATCATACTAACCTGATCATTATAATGTTCCCTTACTAGATGCCTTATGCTACCTTTCCTAAGATGTGGATGTTGATTAAGGCAAGTCCCCTGCACCTCTTTGATTCAGAGGGGTTGGGTTAAATGCAGAAGACACATTTCAGTTGAAGGCATCCAGGAGCACAACTGACTAGGTATCCCCCTTTCCCTCTCCTTTTACTGTAGGGCTAAGCAATACCACCGTATGCTAGTCTAATGTGTGCTAATAGGGGAAGCTGAAATCTCTAAAAGCAGGAAAGATGTGATACAGCCTCTGGTCAGGGGGAGATGGTAGATGTTAGAGTCCAGTGCCCTTTCCCTTTCTCCCTCCCTGGGGACCACGGTTTCTATGGTGATGGTTCTCGGCCAGGCCAGCAGTGAACCCTGCTGACCCTTAACCTTTAGGCCATGGCCAGGGTCAAGAGGTCAGTGGTGGCCAGAGGGCAATGAGAGCACTTCCATGATTGGCACTCTGATGCTCACTCTATTTTTTTTATTTAACTAGGCAAGTCAGTTAAGAACAAATTCTTATTTACAATGACAGCCTACCGGAGAACTGCCTTGTTCAGCGGCAGAACAATAGAGTTTTACCTTGTCAGCTCTGGGATTCGATCCAGCAACTTTTCAGTCACTGGCCCAACGCTTTAACCGCTAGGCTACCTGCCACCTCACTACCCCTTCATCTGCAGTCCTCACCTTTCTCCCAGATTTCACCTCCCATTTGCATTTATATTGGAAACATCAGTGCATAACATTCCATATTTTAGCATTTTTGTTTCTGTAGGTATTCTACTCTTAAGGCAACGTATGTGCGCTCAATAGTCTACAAATTGCATTTGATTCTATACATCCTCATACATATATTGCCCATATACACACGGATGGACATTCTATGTATTTTATGAGTTATCGGTAGGCTACGAGTAATGCACAATATTCAGCTCTAACCCCTGTATGACGAAATTACGTTTATGACAGCAATAATGATCATCGGTATTCCCCACAGCCCCTGTAACCCACTGTAGGCTACGTGTTGATGTTTATAGGCCAAAGTGTGAATGTATGGAAGGGGGGATGGGAAATGCACCACTGGCCTACTCGCAGGGAATAATTGCAGAATCGTGGGTACTAAAAGTCATGTGACCCTAGCCTTCCGCTCCCAAATAATTTATCCCCTGGCTGATAGCTCGTCAATATCAATTTATTAATTTAACAGCTCTGGACTGATAATAGGGACTGCACATGGTTAGTGTCCTGAAGCAGGGAATAAGGACACATTTTACAGTGAGGCTAGAGGATGGAGGGAGGTTAGAGGTGTGAGGAGAAAGATAGCCGAGGGAGAGAGAGACTGGGGCTGTGGAGTGATCAATGATGACGTAGAGGGAGTGATAGAGTTTGTGGTGTAAAAGGTGGATATCATTGTTCATGACACAAGGCTGTTGATGAGAACATTTATTAAGACCTAATTTGATGACATTCAATGACACTAACATGTCTGGAAGGTTCAAGTTAAACTATGCTACATAAAGACATCCTCTTTATGTAAAACATAATCATATTAATACTTCCCAAAAAACAACATCAATTTGAACCCTGACCCTCTTGACCTTTATGCCTTCACTTTGAATCCTGATAAAAAGGGTAATAAATATACATCCTGCATAGTGCATATACAATCTCCTAGCTAGCACCCCCTCACCCTGCAAACCTGTCCCAAGCTATTACATAACATCCCTGAAGGAGGCTAAAAGGAGTTTTAAGAACCCACTGCTCTGGGACCTTTTACCTTCCTCCACTGACCCTCATCTTCTGATTCCACCCCCTGACCCCACTTACACAGGCCAGTGACAGTACTGACACCCCTCTCTCACTTCCGTTGGTCAGCTGTACAGGAGAAGGACTTATTTGAATAAACAAATTTGCATTGTTTCTGGGGTCTTAAAAATTGATGCTATTTTTCACTCCATCACTGACCAGTCAATCCATCTTTTTGTCATCCATCCATCCATATCAATCCATTTGCACAATGAATGAAAAATAAGAGTGAAGGTGACAGGCATGCAGTGAATGGTCATGGGAGCTGAAAGTCATTATACTTATATACATTTGCATCTTCTATAATCCATATTTTTACAGAACAAATCCTTTTCCCTTTTATTTTTCTTTGATACATTTTTCTTATTCTTCATTGTAATATTTCAGGGGGTTCTGATACGTACAGTTCATACCATGCACATGCTTTACTGTTCTGAACACTGTCTTTATGCTAACAACCCCTGTAGTGGACTCTCAGCCTTTGGAGAGGGCTGTATGCTGTACGGCGGTGGCAAGTGTCAATGGAGAGGCCGTGTCGGTGTGAGAGATGATAGACTGGGGTTAAGAGGTGTCAACGCACAGCGAGAGAGCTTGAGGACTCTTCAACTGAGCTGCCTGACACTCTCCAGGCCTCTCCTTTGATTAACTGCACTAAAGACAGACATTCATACACACACACACACACACACACACACACACACACACACACACACACACACACACACACACACACACACACACACACACACACACACACACACACACACACACACACACACACACACTCTGATCCTATGACACAAACTCAGAGCCTCTCTCTCTTTCACTTCACACACTCACAAATCCCCTCCTGAGGGAGGGGCGAACACATCACACTGCAGTGGGTAGCCTGTGTGTGTGGCTGACATACAGGAGGTGAGGATGTGTTCACAGAGGCTCTGTGATAGGTCCTCAAAGACCACAATGGATTTCTCACACATCCAATGTGAGGTATATGTCCGGTGGAGTGTGAAATACAATACTGTGGGGCTTTGCTCCTGTCAGACTGTGTCGAGCAACATACAAAGTATCATACAAGACACACTCTCTTTCCCTCTCTTTCCCACGGACACACATACTGAAGAAAATAATACACTTTAAAGAGCATAAAACTCATTTTACTTATTTAAGTTTTTGTTGGTTATAATAGAAAATAAGTATGACTGTTAAACCCAAATTTGTACCAAACCAATAATTTGGTCAATAAATGTACCTAATTTGTGTGAACCTGGGCCCTCTCATATTTCCCTTAATTAATTCTCCCTTTGAACATCTGTCATGTCATTTGAGGTGTATTGCTTTCTTTTCAGTTGCTTAGAAAACCACCCCTTATTTGTTCCTGTCATGACCGCTGACCTCAGACACGTGTGGTTGGACTCTGCTCTGAGGGGATATTAGGCCGTCAAACCTTATTCCCCCCCTAGGTCTCCCTAAACTGCTGGAGAGGTCCGCTCTCCCTCCCCACCTCACCCACTGCTCCTGCAGCTGTCCACTTTAAAACATACATTGGACGGAAATAGAGATACGAAATATAAACAAAAACATTCCTGAAGTCTAGATATTGCATATGTCAATAACTATATCAAGAGAATGCTAATGTGCAAAGATAGGCATATGACTCACAGCAGTAGCACTAACTGTACTTCAGGGAGCAGATTAATGAATCTCAATAGCCAGAGATGAAAGCTGGCTAGAAATGAAATTAACACAGGGGCCTGAATAACAGGTATCAGTTCATCACTCCCCTCTTCGCGTGAGCTGTGAGGTAGAACATATGGAGATAAAGAGTGGTAGAGATGGAGTGGTAGATGAAGGAGGTAAGGGTAATAGAGAATGGTCCCTTTATGCTTTTCTTGGCCTCCTCTCTCAAATGTTATTTTATTAGCCCTGTCAGATTGGCATTTGCCCAACTGTAAACAGATAGAACGGGCTTAATTAAGAATTTTTGAACGGGGATACAGTCAAGTCCGGAAACATTAGAGAGATGCAACCGGGTGTCGTAAAGATTGATTGAGACAAAGAGGATGGAAGGACAGGGAGAAACAGTTGGTGGAGGAAGGGGGGTCAGGAGTGGTATATGATACAATGGAGGTATATTCTTCTGTTGCTCCGGGCAGGGCTCCGAAATGGGTTTGGAAAGATAGGGAGAAACGATTTTTAATGCATTAACAGCCTGCTTGTGTAGGGCAATAACAAGGACAAGATCCGCGCTAAAATGTTTGACATCCTGCACAGAGATCAATGGATCCCGGCTCTGCGCATTAACAGAGCACACACACC
Source organism: Salvelinus alpinus (assembly GCF_045679555.1). Lineage (NCBI taxonomy): Eukaryota > Metazoa > Chordata > Actinopteri > Salmoniformes > Salmonidae > Salvelinus > Salvelinus alpinus. The sequence goes on from NC_092091.1 coordinate 20,469,078, forward strand.
TAGGACCATGTATCCGCCTGGGCTACCGGCCTAGATAACACACACCTAGGACCATGTATCCGCCTGGGCTACCGGCCTAGATAACACACACACCTAGGACCATGTATCCGCCTGGGCTACCGGCCTAGATAACACACACACCTAGGACCATGTATCCGCCTGGGCTACCGGCCTAGATAACACACACACACCTAGGACCATGTATCCGCCTCGGCTACCGGCCTAGATAACACACACACACCTAGGACCATGTATCCGCCTGGGCTACCGGCCTAGATAACACACACACACCTAGGACCATGTATCCGCCTCGGCTACCGGCCTAGATAACACACACACACCTAGGACCATGTATCCGCCTCGGCTACCGGCCTAGATAACACACACACACCTAGGACCATGTATCCGCCTCGGCTACCGGCCTAGATAACACACACACCTAGGACCATGTATCCGCCTCGGCTACCGGCCTAGATAACACACACACACCTAGGACCATGCATCCGCCTCGGCTACCGGCCTAGATAACACACACATGCACACCAACCATGAGAGGGCAGAGAAACATGTGGGCGCACAGGTGTATTGTATGCAAACTTGAGCGTGAAATGGAAAAACAAGACTATCCAAATCCATATCCACATGTAAAATGATATGTAGGCTGCTGAAATTACAATAGAGAATGGAGCTGGAAACCCATCAGTCTGATCCTGCACTGTATAAATAGGCAACAAAAAGAATAAGAGCCCATCCGTTGTTCCCTCTGGACCTTAAGTTTTCATTCAATACATTATTTACAGCTGAATTTCTACTGAATTTTTACTGCCTTTCTCTCTCAGGGATACTTACTTATAGACCAGGGCTCTAACCAATTACAGTTGAAGACGGAAGTTTACATACACCTTAGCCAAATACATTTAAACTCAGTTTTTCACAATTCCTGACATTTAATCCCAGTAAAAATTCCCTCTATTAGGTCAGCTAGGATCACCACTTTATTTTAAGAATGTGAAATGTCAGAATATTAGTAGAGCGAATGATTTATTTCAGCTTTTATTTCTTTCATCACATTTCCCAGTGGGTCAGAAGTTTACAACACTCAATTAGTATTTGGTAGCATTGCCTTTAAATTGTTTAACTTGGGTCAAACATTTCGGGCAGCCTTCCACAAGCTTCCCACAGTAAGTTTGGTGAATTTTGGCCCACTCCTGACAGAGCTGGTGTAACTGACTCAGGTTTGTAGGTCTCTTTGCTGACACGTGCTTTTTCAGTTCTGCCCACAAATCTTCTATAGGATTGAGGTTAGGGATTTGTGATGGCCACTCCAATACCTTGACTTTGCTGTCCTTAAGCCATTTTGCCACAACTTTGGAAGTATGCTTGGGGTCATTGTCCATTTGGAAGACCCATTTGCGACCAAGCTTTAACTTCCTGATAATGTCTTGAGATGTTGCTTCAATATATCCACATAATTTTCTTGCCTCATGATGCCATCTATTTTGTGAAGTGCACCAGTCCTTCCTGCAGCAAAGCACCTCCAGAACATGATGCTGCCACCCCCGTGCTTCACGGTTGGGATGGTGTTCTTCGGGCTTGCAAGCCTCCCCCTTTTTCCTCCAAACATAATGATGGTCATTATGGCCAGACAGTTCTATTTTTGTTTCATCAGACCAGAGGACATTTCTCCAAAAAGTACGATCTTTGTCCCCATGTGCAGTTGCAAACCATAGTCTGGCTTTTTTATGGCGGTTTTGGAGCAGTGGCTTCTTCCTTGCTGAGCGGCCTTTCAGGTTATGTCGACATAGGACTCGTTTTACTGTGGATATAGGTACTTTTGTACCGGTTTCCTCCAGCATCTTCACAAGGTCCTTTGCTGTTGTTCTGGGATTGATCTGCACTTTTCACACCAAAGCATGTTCATCTCTAGGAGACAGAACGCATCTTCTTCCTGAGCGGTATGACGGCTGCGTGGTCCCAAGGTGTTTATACTTGCGTACTATTGTTTATACAGATGAACGTGGTACCTTCAGACGTTTGGAAATTGCTCCCAAGGATGAACCAGACTTGAGGAGTTCTACAATTTTTTCTGAGGTCTTGGCTAATTTATTTTGATTTTCCCATGATATCAAGCAAAGAGGCTGGACAGTAGTTTGAAGGTAGGCCTTGAAATACATCCACAGGTACACCTCCAATTGACTCAAATTATGTAAATTAGCCTGTCAGAAGCTTCTAAAGCCATGACATAATTTTCTGGAATTTTCCAAACTTTTTAAAGGCACAGTCAACTTAGTGTATGTAAACTTCTGACCACTGGAATTGTGATACAGTGAGTTATAAGTGAAATAATCTGTCTGCTAACAATTGTTGAAAAAATTACTTGTGTCATGCACGAAGTAGATGTCCTAACCGACTTGCCAAAACAAACTATAGTTTGTTAACAAGCAATTTGTGGAGTGGTTGAAAAACGAGTTTTAATGACTCCAACCTAAGTGTATGTAAACTTCCGACTTAAACTGTACCAGTGCCTTACCAATGGCTCCTGTGGACCTGTGTTACTAGTTGGTCCTGTCCACCACAGCCAGTATACCTACTGAAACTGAGGAGGTAGCCTACATGCCCCCACCACGTTATCCATTTGTATGGTAAAAATATGCTATTTTTTCCACACAAAATACATTTACCATCAGTGCCCTTTTTATAAAATGTTGATGTGTGATGCCTCTACTATCCACTCCTCCAGTGTTGGTTTGTATGGGTATAGCACCTCAATCAGAGCCTGTGTTCTGTGTGTGTGTAAATATTACCTAAGTACTGTGTGTCTCTGTGCCCCCTGGGGTTCCAGACACTCTTGCACCCTGGATAGAAGTACAAATCACTAAACTGTATGTGCTTGCAGTGCTTTAAAACACTGCTGGATGGCTCTGAAAGCCTTTAAAACAGAGATCCCCACACACAAGCTGCTGTGGCCTTAAAAGCCTCCATCGCTTTGTAGTAGATTCAGCTCAGATTCAAGAGACAACTTCTGGGAAGTCCAGTCTGTCCGATGACTGTTCAGAAAGAGGCATACTGGAAGGAGACGCTTTGGCTCCTCCATTCTCCCCTCACTTCAAACAGGCTATAAGTCATCTCTAAAATAAAGCATTTTAAAAATTCAACTTGCAGCCAACCCCCCCCCCAACTCCCGCCTATTCTCACTCTCAATTCCCCTGACTACGGCCAGCTGCGATCAATATTCTATTGATCAGCTCTCTCCATTTCCATTACACACAAGTGCCAAAAGAGCCAACCATTCACTGACCTAAAACATATTCGGTGAGCACACTGTCAAATGTTCTTTCATATCTTGAAATACATGTAGACAGTAGGCTATACTAGTACCTATACATGTAATCCCTCCCTGTGCTGTAGACCAGTACAATAACAACCCTAACCGCCAAAGTGGGGTTATTATTGTGCTGTAATGTACAGCAAACGTATGTTGCAACTGGGTTAAGTCCAGTAATACAGAAGGTGAGAGCTTAACCAGACATAGACTGATCCTTTCCTTATTTCCTGCTAGTTCATTTCTCTCTCCCATTCACTCTCCCTCTCTCTTTCTCCTCTGCCTATCCATAGACAATGCTACGGGCAAAATCAATACTTTCCAGAAAGAAAAAGGCATATTTTTAGCCCGTTATTATATGAGCTGTAAGACGAAAGCATGTTTGTGGGAAAGGCAGAAACAGCAAAGTGACTGATAAAAGAGACTAGGAGAGACAAGAAGAGAGAGACAAAAGAAGGAGAAGAAGAGTGCTAGTGGATGGAAACGATAGTCTAATGGAGATTAATCAAATGAAGGAGGGGATAAGAGGAGGCGACTGGGAGAAAATGGCCGGTGCCCCGACCAGACCAGAGACTTGGCTGCATGGGAGGAGGAGCGTATGGGCTGACTGAGAGAAGAAAGGATGGAACAGTGACTAATGTGATACTTGATGTGATATTGTGATAGGTTTACAGTGACCAAGTGATACTTGATGTGATATTGTGAAAGGTTTACAGTGACTCTAAAGAGGGTATACCATGTGTTTTGTGATATCAATTGACTCAACAAACACATTTATTCCTATTAGATTGATGTGAATATTGTATCAACTAGTCATTTTTCTCCAACCATAGATGCCTTCTTATACAGTAGTTTCCCACTACAGTTTTGCCAGGATTACACAGGGCACTCTGTAGCTCTGTGGATTTAGCACTAATTCTATTCAATCCAACTCAGGAACAATTCTCCTGCCAATGGCTTTCTGATTGGCTCTCCACTGGCCATAGTAGGGCTAACCTCCATTCTGCTTTCTGTCAGTCTCCCTCCCACCTGCCTCCCCATTGGCCACGGAGCCTCTGTTGATCAAACAATAAGCCCTCCAAATGGACAGAGGAGCTCAAGGGGAAGGCAGGAATTGATTTATTTGTGGTATTAGGTGATCAATTAATCCCCATTGTGTGTGCCAGCACAGATAGTCGGCGGTGTCTTATTTGGTAGGGCTTGTTTTCTGCTCAGCCAAGATAAGTCTCCAATCACTTCCTTCTATGAACATCATCAAATCAAATCAAATGGAATGGTGGGGTGACGGCATGCAGCAGGTCCTCCCCGGGGCAGCTTGGGTAGTCACAATAAGGAAATCCGTTCAATAACAAATTATTCCTCATAGAAAAAATGCCTCTCATTCCCAGGCTGAAATGTCAGTGACTGGATGATGGAAATTAATCTCACTGTACTGTACATATAAACCCTGAATATTTATTTTGTATTATGCGCAAATCAGAATCACATATGACAAATAATGATTATCAGGAGATATTAGTGTTTGATGGGTAAGTTGCATATTGTTTGGTAACATGCAGAAATCTGAAATCTCTCTCTTACATGACTGAAACTCATATGATCTTGGTATGAAATCCACCTCACTCTCTCTCTCTTACTCTCTCATTCTCTCTTGCACAGACACACAAACAGCACCACAATCATTGCCAACACACAGAGAAACAGAGTGGGTGGGGGGGAGTAAGTAAAATGTGGATGAGAACAAAGAGAAAGCCAGTAAAGGAGGAATGGGGTTCAGTGATGTGTTGACATCCTGGAGAGGAGGGTGAAAAGGATGGGGAAGGAGTAGCTGGAAGGGAGTGAGTGCTAATTCCTGCTTTTCAGTTTAAATAAAGATTGGAGCTGGATAAAAGCCATTAAGGGAGAAATCAGACAGGGTATGCTAGGTAGGACAAGAGCTGACTGCGGGGAGGTGAGTGGAGGGATCGATACTCAGTCGATGCGCTCAACACCTAGCTCTGCACAGACACACACACACTGGGGGAGATGTGCTACTGCTGTGGGATTGTGTGTGTGTGTGTGTGTGTGTGTGTGTGTGTGTGTGTGTGTGTGTGTGTGTGTGTGTGTGTGTGTGTGTGTGTGTGTGTGTGTGTGTGTGTGTGTGTGTGTGTGTGTGTGTGTGTGTGTGTGTGTGTGTGTGTGTGTGTGTGTGTGTGTGTGATAGAGAGCGAAAGTATAAAATATAAAATTATAAACTCTCTTGAATTGGTTAACATTCCACATGGGGAGGGTGAACAGATTATAATGTGTAGTGATCAAGATATTAAAGTGGAATATATTTGGACAGAGATTGAGAGGCGGAGAGTTCTTGCAAAGGCAAGATACCGTTAACAAAGATATATGTTTTATAAGATCATCTCTAACCCCTCTCCACTACTCTGCATTCTGCCTTTCCCTCCTCCCCTCCTCTCACCCTCTCCTCTTTCTCTGGGTCACTCTCTCTGTGCTCTCCCTCTCCCGCTGTAGAATTGATCGACTATGCCTCCTCAATCCATCTCTCCCTCTGTCGCTTAGCAACCAGTGCACTATCAGTGTGTGGAGGTTGGGTATTTTAGAATGGGTGGGGGGGTTGGAGGGGGAGGGGAGCAACAGCTTATTGTACATTGGTGAGCATGTTGATATTGATGAATATTGGGATAGCCTTTCTAATTTCCTGATTTCATGGAATAACCTTATTTCAAAATACTTTATTTTAGAGGTCTTTCTATACATTTACACAACTGCCATAACAATACATTACAGGGGAACATTAAAGGCATAATGAGTGACACCTTGTGTGTGATGTGACTGTGAACCAACATCCCAAATCCTTGAACTATGTCCAGTTTATGGTTGCAAAAGTCAGGTAATTTTCCCAAAATTCCCAGGTTTTTGAGAAATCCTGGTTGGAGGATTCCCGGATTTCCTGCTTATTCCCTCCTGATTCCAGAAATCTTCCAAACAGAGTTTCTGGAAAACCTGGGAACTTTGGAAAAGTTACTGGAATTTTGTCCAGCTCTAACATAAAAGTGTTAAACAGTTTCTATCTTAAATAAGCTTATATCCAGCAAGTATTTAGGATGTGGTAAATAGGAGTGTTTAAGAGTGTGAAAAGCTGTGTGGTACAAATGTAGGATCTTAATTTGAGCCAGTTTGCTACAGCAGGAAAATAATTCTGCAGCAACAAGAAATGTGAATTATTATGTGAATTATAATTTATGATAAGCAGCCGTCTGCGGTCCTTACTACTACTTAGTGTTGGTTCCAGGTGCATAGGAGTCAAAATAAGAATACTGAAAGATAAGAATTAACAGACATTTCTGTAGGGGTTGATACATTTTTCATTAAAGCAAATCAAGTCTGAAATGTCTAAGGGGAAAATCCAAACTTTGGAAGCCTTTTAAAACTCAAATACAAAACAAGTTGCATTTCCTTCTCCGCAGGAAAATTCTCAGCAACAAAAGAGTGATCAAATAAAGATCCTACATCTGTATGAAGGGGACTGGAATAGAGAGAATATTCTATGATAATTAATCTCAGGATGTGCACACTATCAGCTGACTGACTGAGATGAAATTATTTATTTTTTTAACCTTTATTTATCTAGGCAAGTCAGTCAAAAACAAATTCTTATTTACAATGACAGCCTACACCAGCCAAACCTGGACGACGCTGTGCCAATTGTGCGCCGCCCTATGGGACTCCCAATCACGGCCGGTTGTGATACAGCCTAGAATCGAACAAGGGTGTCTGTAGTGATGCCTCTAGCACTGAGATACAGTGCCTTAGACCGCTGCACCACTCGGGAGCCAAAAAAAGATAAACTACTCTAATTGTTAGCAAACTAATGTCTCAATCCTCACTATCCACTTGTGAGATATAACCCTCTAATATCATCATACACAACAACATTATGCTAGAATGTGTCCATTTTACAATTGGTATAAACTGATGCAGCATCCAATTAATTTCCTTATAAGCTTAATAGTGACATCATTTTGATACAAAACCACCTAAAAGAGTTAAATACCGAATAGGGATTTACCAAAAAGCTACATTTTGCACCCACAAAAAGAGGTCAATTTGGGAGTTATGCAGTAATCTGGAGTTGTAGTTTCAACCTGGAATATAGGATTATGTCTTCCTGCACGCAGTTCATAAAACCCATACCCTTACCCTTTGTAAAGAATGGAACATTTGATCACACAATCCCAATAACTCAGAGATCGTATCGCCTATCATGTGCAGTGATTTCAAAACAGGACTGTTGTTTTTTCTTTATTTCAACTATTTTCTACATGGTAGAATAATAGTGAAGACATCATAACACATATGGAATCATGTAGTAACCAAAAAAGTGTTAAAACCTCTTGACACTACAGGGGGTGCTGTTTCAACTTGGACATTTATCGTTCCCAAATTAAACTGCCTCGTACTCAATTCTTGCTTGTACAATATGCATATTATTATTACTATTGGATAGAAAACAATCTCTAGTTTCTAAAACCGTTTGAATTATGTCTGTGGGTGAACCAGAACTCTTTCTGCAGCGAAATCCATGACAGGAACTGCGAAGGTCTGAAAACGAGGCTCTGTTCTCAGATCAGTTTAAAGCTCTGTATGTATCCTATGGGTCGACATGAACTGCACCCGCCTTCCCCTGGATGTCAGTAACCAATGAGAAGTGGAATGGAGTGTCTACGTAGTTCTCAGAGCTTATAAAAGGCCAAGGAACGAAGTGAGCTCTCTTTTCGTTGTTCGTCATTGCGCAAAGCAAGACCTCAAGATGGCATTTTGAAACGCTCAGTTATCGGCCTTAGCTATATCCGTCTGTAATTGAATTCGATATAGATGTTAGAAACATCATAACGAAGTTATTTTAAACCGAGTTATATCAGTTTATGCGAGTATATTGCTATTTTCGGAATTTCCTTAGTATTGCGTTTTGGGGATTTGGGCATGTTGTGGCCACATAGCTATTGTTAGCTGCTAATTCCGAAGTTGAAGACGACGTTTTACAACCAAGCAACGATTCTTTTGGACAAAGGACACCTTGCCCAAGATTCTGATGGAAGCTCGTCCAAAAGTAAGAGCTATTTATGATGTTATTCCGTATTTATGTGGAAAAATGTAAACGCATTTGTCCGCCATTATTGCGGCACTAGTCTGGCTGTAACGCACACTGTATGTCTAGTAACGTTAATTTTAAAAATCTAACTCAGCGGTTGCATTAATAACTAATGCATCTTTCATTTGCTGTCCAACCTGTATTTTTTAGTCAATCTAATCGATAAATAATCGTAAACTTAGGTGCCTTTCCAAGATGGCGCCGGCCAGAATGCATGACCTGTTGCCACTGATCACATTGTATAACAACAATTTGTGCTGCTAAATATGCACATTTTCGAACAAAACCTATATGCATTGTGTAATATGATGTTACAGGACTGTCATCTGATGAAGTATATCAAGGTTAGTCAAAAATTATATATCTTTTGCTGTATTGTTACGATCGCTAACCTGTGCTGCTGGTAAATTGCTTGTGTTTCTGGCTATTGTGCTAAGCTAATATAATGCTATATTGTGTTTTCGCTGTAAAACACTTAAAAAATCTGACATATTGGCTGGATTCACAAGATGTTGGGCTTTCATTTGCTGTACGCTGTGTATTTTTCAGAAATGTTTTAAGATGAGTAATTAGGTATTTGACGTTGGTCTCTGTAATTATTCTGGCAGCTTCGGCACTATTTCAGATTGCAGCTGCAATGTAGAACTGTGATTTATACCTGAAATATGCACATTTTTCTAAAAAAACATATGCTATACAATAAATATGTTATCAGACTGTCATCTTATGAAGTTGTTTCTTGGTTAGTGGCTATTTATATCTTTATTTGGTCGAATTAGTGATGGCTACTGATGGAGTAAAAAACTGGTGGAGTAAAAAAAGTGGTGTCTTTTGCTAACGTGGTTAGCTAATAGATTTACATATTGTGTCTTCCCTGTAAAACATTTTAAAAATCAGAAATGATAGCTGGATTCACAAGATGTGTATCTTTCATCTGGTGTCTTGGACTTGTGATTTAATATATTTAGATGCTAGTATTTACTTGTGACGCTATGCTAGGCTATGCTAGTCAGCTTTTTTACTGTGGGGGGTGCTCCCGGATCCGGGTTTGGGAGGAATTAGAGGTTAAACAAATCAAAATATATGTTATATTTGAGATTCTTCAAAGTAGCCACCCTTTGCCTTGATGGCAGCTTTGCACACGCTTGGAATTCTCTCAACCAGCTTCACCTGGAATGCTTTTCAAATCAAATCAAAGTTTATTTGTCACGTGCGCCGAATACAACAGGTGTAGACCTTACAGTGAAATGCTTACTTACAGGCTCTAACCAATAGTGCAAAAAAGGTATTAGGTGAACAATAGGTAAGTAAAGAAATAAAACAACAGTAAAAAGACAGGCTATATGCAGTAGCGAGGCTATAAAAGTAGCGAGGCTACATACATACACCGGTTAGTCAGGCTGATTGAGGTAGTATGTACATGTAGATATGATTAAAGGGACTACGCATATATGATGAACAGAGAGTAGCAGTAGAGTAAAAGAGGGGTTGGCGGGTGGTGGGTGGCGGGACACAATGCAGATAGCCCGGTTAGCCAATGTGCGGGAGCACTAGTTGGTCGGCCCAATTGAGGTAGTATGTACATGAATGTATAGTTAAAGTGACTATGCATATATGACAAACAGAGAGTAGCAGCAGCGTAAAAAGGGGGGTTGGGGGGCACACAATGCAAATAGGCCGGGTAGCCATTTGATTACCTGTTCAGGAGTCTTATGGCTTGGGGGTAAAAACTGTTGAGAAGCCTTTTTGTCCTAGACTTGGCACTCCGGTTCCGCTTGCCATGCGGTAGCAGAGAGAACTGTCTATGACTGGGTTGGCTGGGGTCTTTGACAATTTTAGGGCTTTCCGCCTGGTGTAGAGGTCCTCGATGGCAGGCAGCTTAGCCCCAGTGATGTACTGGGCCGTACGCACTACCCCCTGTAGTGCCTTGTGGTCAGAGGCCGAGCAATTGCCATACCAGGCAGTGATGCAACCAGTCAGGATGCTCTTAATGTTATAGCTGTAGAACCTTTCGAGGATCTCAGGACCCATGCAAATGTTTTTAGTTTCCTGAGGGGGAATAGGCTTTGTCGTGCCCTTTTCACGACTGTCTTGGTGTGTTTGGACCATTCTAGTTTGTTGTTGATGTGGACACCAAGGAACTTGAAGCTCTCAACCCGCTCCACTACAGCGCCGTCGATGAGAATGGGGGCGTGCTCGGTCCTCCTTTTCCTGTAGTCCACAATCATCTCCTTAGTCTTGGTTAGGTTGAGGGATAGGTTGTTATTCTGGCACCACCCGACCAGGTCTCTGACCTCCTCCCTATAGGCTGTCTCGACGTTGTCGGTAATCAGGCCTACCACTGTTGTGTCGTCTGCAAACTTAATAATGGTGTTGGAGTCGTGCCTGGCCATGTAGTCGTGGGTGAACAGGGAGTACAGGAGGGGACTGAGCACGCAACCCTGGGGAGCTCCAGTGTTGAGGATCAGCGTGGTAGATGTGTTGCTACCTACCCTCAACACCAGTCTTGAAGGAGTTCCCACATATGCTGAGCACTTGTTGGCTGCTTTTCCTTCACTCTGCGGTCCAACTCACCCCAAGCCATCTCAATTGGGTTGAGGTTGGGTGATTGTGGAGGCCAGGTCAACTGATTCAGCAATCCATCACTCTCCTTCTTGGTCAAATAGCCCTTGCACAGCCTGGAAGTTTGTTGTTTCATTGTCCTGTTCAAAAACAAATGATAGTCCCAATAAGCACAAACCAGATGGGATGGCGTATTGATGCAGAATGTTGTGGTAGCCATGCTGGTTAAGTGTGCATTGAATTCTAAATAAATCACTGACAGTGTCACCAGTAAAGCACCCCTACACCATCATACCTCCTCCTCCATGCTTCACGGTGGGAACCACACATGCGGAGGTCATCAGTTCACCTACTCTGCATCTCACAAAGACACAGCGATTGGAACCAAAAGTCTCAGATTTCGACTCATCAGACCAAAGGACAGATTTCCACCGGTCTAATGTCCATTACTCCTGTTTCTTGGCCCAATCAAGTCTCTTCTTCTTATTGCAATTTGACCATGAAGGCCTAATTCACGCAGTCTCCTCTGAACAGTTGATGTTGAGATGTGTCTGTTACTTGAACTCTGTAGCATTTATTTGGGCTGCAATTTCTGAGGCTGGTAACTCTAATGAATTTATCCTCTGCGGCAGAGGTAACTCTGGATCTTCCTTTCCTGTGGCGGTCCTCATGAGAGCCAGTTTCATCATAGCGCTTGATGAATATTGCGACTGCAAATTAATTTAATTGAATATCTGAAACATAAAATGTACTTGCAGTGAAGTCGCTCAACAACTACATCATACCAGTCATCCAACAGACTCCCATTCAGAGTGACACACAAAGGCATCCAGGGTCAATGTCCTTCTCAAGGGCACGTTGACAGATCTCCCACTAGGCCAAAAAAGGTGAACCTGAACCCTTCAAGATCCCCCCACAGTCCCCTAATAGCTGACCCTCAACCATTCGAGACCTCCCCAAGAAGAACAGCAATGCCAACTGTATATGTTTGTGTGCATGCCTGGCACTATTACATGTATGTGTCTGTTCTTGTATGTGTTTATTTGAATGAGAGTGTGTGTTTATGCATGCGTACAAACACCTGCATGGCATCAGCCTCAGGCAACCGGCATTAGTTGTAAAAACACTGCCCCTCAGTGTCATTCAAACATACTTTTTATTCTGTTTTATTTAGACTTTTTTTTGTACTTTTATCTTTGACCATCATTCTATCTCCCGCAAAGCAACTCCACTCCCACATGTCTCCAATTCCACATCCCAACCCTCAGCTTCCCTCAGCCCATCCCATCTATCTCTGCTGGCCACCCACTTCGGGTTTCTACGCAGCACATATCTTTCAACTACGCTGTGATGTTTAATGTAATATTTCAATTTATCTAATCGAATAGAATCCTCAGATTGCGAGTTGAAGATAAATACTTTTACTAAGAGTATTAGTGTATTAGTAATTGACTGACCCAGTCTCTCCAGATCTCCTAACAGTACTATTTCTAGGGTCAATTTTAGATCAATGCTATGCATTTTCAGCAATTCCTGAACTTGAGACCGGAAACAGGCTACCTGAGGGCAATACCAAAATAAATGGTCTATTGATTCTGTATCCTCACAACAAAATCTGCAGAGTTTCGATGATTTTATTCCCCAATATTCAACATTTTGTTGGTGGCAAGAATTCTATATAATAATTTTAGCTTAAAAGCACGAAGTCTTGAATCTTACGTTGTTTTATATATCAACTCATACTCAACTCAACTCGTATCATGGAATCGGTACATCAAAAATCTCTTCCCAAATATTTTGCAATCTGTATGGCACAGTTGTCAACATCCTGGTCCTCAAATGAAACTGGTATACTTTCCTATTTATTATATATTTTTTCCTGCCAGTTTTGATCCTTTATATTGGGCAGACAGACCAGTTCCCTACCTCCTCCTGCTGCCACCTGCCTCTTCCATTTTTGGGGTAATGCTGTAATCAATTGGTTGTACTCTTGGATTGAGCAGACTTTACCGTACAATTCTGATAACACCATGAAGGACATAACTCTACCATTCCAATTTACAATATCATTTAAGAACAAAATACCCTTTTCAAACATCTTTCCCATAAATACAGGTATTTTATCAACCAGCACATTTGAGTTCAGCCATAATATTTGTTGTATTATTTGTTCTATCTTTTCAGGGGTATGAAATTGAAATTGTAGCCAGCTCTGCGATGCTTGTTTGCAAAAGAGAGATACTTTGAAAAAAAGTATTAATATTTCAATTAATTGAAAATGAGACATGACAATTTGCACAAAGGCAAAAAGGCAATTTTTAAACAATGGATGAGCTTTTCTTGGTAATCTATTTGAGAACCATTTAGGGTTCAAGAAAAACTTTTGAATAAGCGAAGCTTTTAGAGAGAGGTTTAGTGCTTTTATATTTAATAATCTCAACCCACCCAATTCATATTCATTATACAGATAGGCACGTTTTATTTTGTCTGGTTAGCGTCCCAGATAAAGATAAATATTTTTTGCTCATATGATTTGAAAAACGAATCATCAGGAGTAAGCAGAGCCATAAGTAAGTGAGTAAACTGAGATATGACTAAGGAGTTAATCAGGGCAATTTTTCCATAAATAGACAGGTATTTTCCTCTCCATGGTAACAGGATCTTGTCTATTTTTACAAGTTTTCTATTGAAATTCATTGTGGAGAGCTCATTTATATATTTTGTGATATGAATACCAAGTATGTCTACTTCACCATCAGCCCATTTTATAGGTAAACTTCAGGGTACCGTAAAAGTTGTATTTTTTAAAGATCCAATACGTAATATTGTACACTTATAATAATTAGGTTTTAGTCCAGAGAGTACAGAAAAGTTATCTAGACCTTCAATGAGACATTGCAGGGATCTAGCTTGTGGACTTAATATAAAACTTGAGTCATCGGCATACATGGACACCTTTGTTTTGAGTTTCTAATCCTCTAATGTTGTTATTGGATCTGATTTTAATAGCAACCATTTCGATGGCCATAATGAATAGATATGGTGACAGCGGACACCCTTGTTTAACTCCTCTTGACAATTAAAAACTCTGAGAAGTAGCCGTTATTTACTATTTTACACCTGGGGTTGCTACACATTATTTTCACCCATTTTATAAGAGAATTGCCGAAATAGAAAAAATCCAGGCATTTCTAAATAAAATCCAATCTTACTTTATCAAATGCCTTTTCAAAATCCACTATAAATACCAGGCCTGGCTTCTTAGACGTTTTATGATGTTCTATTATTACTAGTAGTTGTCGTATATTATCTCCAATGTATCGTCCATGTAAAAAACCTGTCTGATCAAGATGAACAATACCTGGTAAAACCCTTTTAAATCGGAGTGCTATGCATTTCGCTAGTATATTTGCATCACAACATTGAAGTGTAAGGGGTCTCCAGTTTTTAAGATAGACTAGGTCTTTATATTTGCCATCTGGGTCTTGCTTTAATAATATAAAAATCTGACCTTCCTGCTGAGTACCTGACAGACTACAATTTCAATAGGAGTAGTTAAAACAAAAATTGCGACTGCAATTGAAGAAACGTTTAAAGTTTTTGAACTGTTCCGTATTGACTGACATGCATGTCTTAAAGTAATGATGGACTGTCGTTTCTCTTTGCTTATTTGAGCTGTTCTTGTCATAAAATGGAATTGGACTTGTACCAAACAGGGCTATCTTCTGTATACCACCCCTACCTTGTCACAACACAACTTATTTGCTCAAACACATTAAGAAGGAAAGAAATTCCGCAAATTAACTTTTAACAATGCACACCTGTTAACTTCACTAGGGTAGGGGGCACTATTTTCACTTCCGGATGAAAAGCGTGCCCAAAGTAAACTGCCTGCTACTCAGGCCCGGAAGCTAGGATATGCATATAATTGGTAGATTTGGATATAAAACACTCTAAAGTTTCCAAAACTGTTAAAATAATGTCTGTGAGTATAACAGAACTGATTTGGCAGGCGAAAACCTGAGAAAAATCCATCCAGGAAGTGGGATTTTTTAATGTTTGTAGTTTTCTATTGAATGCCATTAGAGTATCCATTGACTTAGGACTCAAATTGCACTTCCTATGGCTTCCACTAGATGTCAACAGTCTTTAGAAATAGTTTCAGGCTTTTATTCCAAAAAATTATGGAGTAAGACCTCTCTGAATGAGTGGACACTACAGTGTCCCAGAGCTTTTTCATGCGCATGACCGAGAGCGCACCTTTCTTGTTTACCTTTTATATTGACGACGTTATTGTCTGGTTGAAATATTATTGATTATTATGACTAAAAACAACCTGAGGATTGATTATAAACATCGTTTGACATGTTTCTACGAACTTTACGGATACTATTTGGATTTTTCGTCTGCCTGTTGTGACTGCGTTTGAGCCTGTGGATTACTGAACAAAACGCGTGAACAAAACAGAGGTTTTTGGATATAAACATGGACGTTATCGAACAAAACAAACATTTATTGAGTAAATGGGAGTCTTGTGAGTGCAACCATATGAAGATCATCAAAGGTAAGTGATTTATTTTATCACTATTTCTGACTTGTGTAACTCCTCTACTTGGCTGGTTACTGTTTGTAATGATTTGTCTGCTGGGCGCTGTTCTCAGATAATCGCATGGTATGCTTTTGCCGTAAAGCCTTTTTGAAATCTGACATCATGGTTGGATTAACAAAAAGTTAATCTTTAAACCCATGTATAACACTTGTATGTTTTATGCATTTTTATCATGAGTATTTCTGTTTTTCAATTTGGCGCTCTGCAATTTCACTGGATGTTGGCCAGGTAGGACGCTAGCGTCCCACATACCCTAGTGAGGTTAATTGAAATGCATTCCAGGTGAATACCTCATGTAGCTGGTTGAGATAATGCCAAGAGTGTGCAAAGCTGTCATCAAGGCAAAGGGTGGCTACTTCGAAGAATCTCAAATATATAATTCATTTGATTTGTTTAACACTTTTTTGTTTACTACATGATTCCATATATGATATTTCATAGTTTTGATGTCTTCACTATTATTCTACCATGTAGAAAATAGTAAAAATAAAGAAAAATTAATAGTCTTGTTTTGAAATCACTGCACATGATAGGCGATACGATGTCTGAGTTATTGGGATAGTGTGATCAGATGTTCCATTCTTTACAAAGGGTTAGGTTATGTGTAGAAATATGTAGAAAACAGTAAAATTATAAAATTATAGTTATATGTAGAAAACAGTAAAAATAAAGAAAAACACTGGAATTAGTAGGTGTGCACTATACAGTGCATTCGGAAAGTACTCAGACTCCTTCCCTTTTTCCACATGTTGTTACGCTACAGCCTTATTCTACAATTGTTTAAATAAAAAATGGTCCTCATCAATCTACATACACTACCCCAAAATGACAAAGTGAAAACAAGTTTTTCAAAAATTTTGCCTATGTATTAAAAACAAAAAACAGAAATACCTTATTTACATAAGTATTCAGACCCTTTGCTATGAGACTCGAAATTGAGTTCAGGTGCATTCTGTTTCCATTGATCATCCTTGAGATGTTTCTACAACTTGATTGGAGTCCACCTGTGGTAAATTAAATTGATTGGACATGATTTGGAAAGGCACACACATTGTCTATATAAGGTCCCACAGTTGACAGCGCATGTCAGAGCAAAAACCAAGCCATGAGGTCGAAGGAATTGTCCGTAGAGCGCCGATACAGGATTGTGTCGAGGCACCGATCTGGGGAAGGGTACCAAAAAATTCTGCAGCATTGAAGGTCCCCAGGAACACAGTGGACTCCATTAATATAAAATTAAAGAAGTTTGGAACCACCTAGACTTTACCTACAGTTGTGGCCAAAAGTTTTGAGAATGACACAAATATTAATTTTCACAAAGTCTGCTGCCTCAGTTTGTATGATGGCAATTTGCATATACTCCAGAATGTTAAGAAGAGTGATCAGATGAATTGCAATTAATTGCAAAGTCCCTCTTTGCCATGCAAATTAACTGAATCCACAAAAGAAAAATCCTGTGCATTTCAGCCCTGCCACAAAAGGACCAGCTGACATCATGTCAGTGATTCTCTCGTTAACACAAGTGTGAGTGTTGACAAGGACAAGGCCAGAGATCACTCTGTCATGCTGATTGAGTTCGAATAACTGACTGGAAGCTTCAAAAGGGGGGTGGTGCTTGGAATCATTGTTCATCCTCTGTCAACCATGGTAACCTGCAAAGAAAAACGTGCCGTCATCATTGCTTTGCACAAAAAGGGCTTCACAGGCAAGGATATGGCTGCCAGTAAGATTGCACCTAAATCAACCATTTAT
This sequence comes from Salvelinus alpinus, assembly GCF_045679555.1. NCBI lineage: Eukaryota > Metazoa > Chordata > Actinopteri > Salmoniformes > Salmonidae > Salvelinus > Salvelinus alpinus. Next base: position 20,486,469 of record NC_092091.1, read on the forward strand.
CGGATCATCAAGAACTTCAAGGAGAGAGGTTCAATTGTCGTGAAGAAGGATTCAGGGCGCCCAAGAAAGTCCAGCAAGTGCCAGGACCGTCTCCTAAAATTGATTCAGCTGCGGGATCGGGACACCACCAGTACAGAGCTTGCTCAGGAATGGCAGCAGGCAGGTGTGAGTGCATCTGCACACACAGTGAGGCAAAGACTTTTGGAGGATGGCCTGGTGTCAAGAAGGGCAGCAAAGAAGCCACTTCTCTCCAGGAAAGACATCAGGGACAGACTGATATTCTGCAAAAGGTACAGGGATTGGACTGCTGAGGACTGGGGTAAAGTCATTTTCTCTGATGATTCCCCTTTCCAATTGTTTGGTATATCCGGAAAAAAGCTTGTCCGGAGAAGACAAGGTGAGCGCTACCATCAGTCCTGTGTCATGCCAACAGTAAAGCATCCTGAGACCATTCATGTGTGGGGTTGCTTCTCAGCCAAGGGAGTGGGCTCACTCACAATTTTGCATAAGAACACAGCCATGAATAAAGAATGGTACCAACACATCCTCAGAGAGCAACGTCTCCAAACCATCCAGGAACAGTTTGGTGACGAACAATGCCTTTCCCAGCATGATGGAGCACCTTGCCATAAGGCAAACGTGATAACTAAGTGGCTCGGGGAACAAAACATCGATATTTTGGGTCCATGGCCAGGAAACTCCCCAGACCTTAATCCCATTGAAAACTTGTGGTCAATCCTCAAGAGGCGGGTGGACAAACAAAAACCCACAAATTCTGACAAACTCCAAGCATTGATTATGCACGAATGGGCTGCCATCAGTCAGGATGTCGCCCAGAAGCTAATTGACAGCATGCCAGGGTGGTCTGCAGAGGTCTTGAAAAAGAAGGGTCAACACTGCAAATATTGACTCTTTGCATCAACTTCATGTAATTGTCAATAAAAGCTTTTGACACTTATGAAATGCTTGTAATTATACTTCAATTTTCCATAGTAACATCTGACAAAAATATCTAAAGACACTGAGGCAGCAAACTTTGTGAAAATAAATATTTGTGTCATTCTCACAACTTTTGGCCACAAATGAGAGCTGGCCGCCCGGCCAAACTGAGCAATCGGGTGATAAGGGCCTTGGGAAGAGATGTGACCAAGAACCCGATGGTCACTCTGACAGAGCTCCAAAGTTCCTCTGTGGAGATGGGAGAACTTTCCAGAAAGACAACCATCTCTGTAGCACTCCACCAATCAGGCCTTTATGGTAGACTGACCAGACGGAAGCCACTCCTCAGTAAAAGGCACATGACAGCTCACTTGGAGGCATCCTAAGGACTCTCCGACCATGAGAAACAAGATTCTCTGGTCTGATAAAATCAAGATTGAACTCTTTGGCCTGAATGCCAAGCGTCACATCTGGAGGAAACCTGGCACCATCCCTACAGTGAAGCAAGTTTGTGACAGCATCATGCTATGGTGATGTTTTTCAGAGGCAGGGACTGGGAGACTAGTCAGGATTGGGGCAAAGATGAACAGAGCAAAGGACAGAGAGATCCTTGATGAAAACCTGCTCCAGAGCATTCAGGACCGCAGACTGGGGTGAAGGTTCACCTTCCAACAGGACAACTACCCTAAGCACACACCCAAGACAACACAGAAGTGGCTTCAGGACAAGTCTCTGAATGTCCTTGAGTGGCTCAGCCAGAGTCCGGACTTGAACCCGATCGAACATCTCTGGAGAGACCTGAAAACAGCTGTGCAGCGACCTTCCCCATCCAATCTGACAGAGCATGAGAGGATCTGCAGAGAAAAATGGGAGAAACACCCCAAATACAGGTGTGCCAAGCTTGTAGCGTAATACCCAAGTAGAATTGAGACTGTTAATCCTGCAAAGTTGCTTCAACAAAGTACTGAGTAAAGGGTTTGAATATTTATGTAAATGTGATATTTCCGGTTTTTATTTTTAATACATTTGCAAAAATGTATGAAAATCCGTTTTTGCTTTGTCATTATGGGGTATTGTGTGTAGATTGATGAGGAAAAAAGTAATTTAATCTATTTTGGAATAAGGCTGTATCGTAACAAAATGTGGAAAAAGTCAAGGGGTCTAAATGCTTTCCGAATGCACTGTATATAAAAAAGTATGTGGACACCCCTTCAAATTGTTGGAATTGGATATTTCAGCCACACCCGTTACTGACAGATGTATAAAATCAAATACACAGCCATGCAATCTCCATAGACACACATTGGCAGTAGAATGGCCTTACTGAAGAGCTCAGTGAATTTCAACTTGGCTCCGTCATAGGATGCCACCTTTCCAACAAGTCAGCTCGTCAAATTTCTGCCCTGCTAAAGCTGACCCGTTCAACTGTAACTGCTGGCATTGTGAAGTGGAAACGTCTAGGAGCAACAACGGCTCAGTCATGAAGTGGTAGGCCACAGAAGCTCACAGACCGGGCCGTCAAGTGCTGAAGTGCGTAGTGCATAAAAGTCGTCTGTCCTCAGTTGCAACACTCACTACCGAGTTTCAAACTTCCTCTGAAAGCAACGTCAGCACAAGAAAAGTTTGTCCGGAGCTTCATGAAACGGGTTTCCAAGGCCGAGCATCCGCAATCAAGACTAGGATCACCATGTGCAATGCTAAGCATCGACTGGAGTGGTTTAAAGCTTTCCGCCATTGGACTCTGGAGCAGTGGAAATGCGTTCTCTGGAGTGATGAGTCACGCTTCACCATCTGGCAGTCCAACTAACGAATCTGGGTTTGGCGGATGTCAGGAGGACGCTGCCTACCCCAATATATAGTGCCAACTGTAAAGTTTGGTGGAGGAGGAATAATGGTCTGGGGCTGTTTTTCATGGTTCAGGCCCCTTAGTTGCAGTGACAGGAAATCTTAATGCTACAGCATACAGCGACATTCTAGACGATTCTGTCATTCCAACGTTATGGCAACAGTTTGGGGAAGGCCTTTTCCTGTTTGAGCATGACAATGCCCCAGTGCACAAAGCGAGGTCCATACAGAAATGGTTTGTCGAGATCGGTGTGGAAGAAATTGACTGGCCTGCACAGAGCCCCGACCTCAAACCCATCGAACACCTTTGGGATGAATTGGACCGCCGACTGCTAGCCAGGCCTAATCGCCAAACATCAGTGCCCGATCCCACTAATGCTGTTGTGGCTGAATGGAAGCAAATCCCCGCAGCAATGCTCCAACATCTAGTGGAAAGCCTTCCCAGAAGAGTGGAAGCTGTTATAGCAGCAAAGGGGGTACCAACTCCATATTAATGCCCATGATTTTGGAATGAGGTGTTCAACGAGGGTGTGTCCACATACTTTTGGTCATGGAGTGTATATATACAGTACCAGTCAAAAGTTAAGACACATTTATTAATTCAAGGGTTTTCTTTATTTTTGCTATTTTCTACATTGTAGAATAATAGTGAAGACATCAAAACTATGAAATAACACATATAGAAACATGTAGTAATCAAAAGAAAGTGTTTAACAAATCAAAATATATTTTATATTTGAGATTCTTCAAAGTAGCCATCCATTGTCTTCATGACAGCTTTGCACCTGCTTGACATTCTCTCAACCAGCTAATTAGGTAGTCTCCTTGAATGCATTTCAATTAACAATACATTTCAAGAACTTTAAAACCTTCTTCTAGTGCTGTCGCTAAAACCATTAAGCGCTATGATGAAACTGGCTCTCTTGAGAAAGGAAAAGAAGATCCAGAGTTACCTCTGCTGCAGAGGATAAGTTCATTAGGGGTACCAGCCTCAGAAATTGCAGCCCAAATAAATGCTTACCAGAGTTCAAGTAACAGACACATCTCAACATCAACTGTTCAGAAGAGACTGCGTGAACCAGGACTTCATGGTTGAATGGATATAAAAGAGATCCCTACATACACCAATAATAAGAGGAGACTTGCTTGGGCCAAGAAACACGAGCAATGGACATCACAGTAGTTGTCGAGGGTGCAGCACCTCAGGAGTAAATGTCAGTTGGCTTTTCACATTAGACCGGTGGAAATCGATGTACGGGTGTGTGGTTCCCAACGTGAAGCATGGAGGAGGAGGTGTGATGGTGTAGGGGTGCGTTGCTGGTGACATTCTCAGTGATTTATTTAGAATTCAAGGCACACTTAACCAGCATGGCTACCACAGAATTCTGCAGCGATATACCATGCCATCTGGTTTGCGCTTAGTGGGACTATCACTTGTTTTTCAACAGGACAATGACCCAACACACCTCCAGGCTGTTTAAGGGCTATTTGCCAAGAAGGACAGTGATGGACTGCTGTATCAGATGACCTGGCCTCCACAGTCACCCAACCTCAAGCCAATTGAGATGGTTTGGGATGAGTTGGACTGCAGAGTGAAGGAAAAGCAGCCAACAAGTGCTCAGCATATGTGGGAACTCCTTCAAGACTGTTGGAAAAGCATTACTCATGAATCTGGTTGAGAGAATGCCAAGAGCGTGCAATGCTGTCATCAAGGCAAAGGGTGGCTACTTTGAAGAATCTCAAATATTTAGATTTATTTTACACTTTTTTGGTAACTACATAATTCCATATGTGTTATTTCATAGTTTTGCATGTCTTCACTGTTATTTTACAATGTAGAAAATAGTAAAATAAAGAAAACCCCTTCAATGAGTAGGTGTGTCCAAGAATTTGACTGGGACTGTATATATATATTTGATGTCGGAAGTTTACATACACCTTGGCCAAATACATTTAAACTCAGTTTTTCACAATTCTTGACTTTTAATCCTCGTAAAAATTCCCTGTCTTGTCACGTTCGTCATACGAAGGAGACCAGGTGCAGCGTGGTATGCGTACATTCTTCTTTAATAAAGAAAGAACACTGAACAAACTAACAAAACAACAAAACAAACGAAACGTGAAGCTATATGACATAGTGCAGACAGGCAACTAAACATAGAATAAGAACCCACGAACACCAAAAGGAAAATGGCTACCTAAATATGATCCCCAATCAGAGAAAACGATAAACAGCTGCCTCTGATTGGGAACCATATCAGGCCACCATAGACATACAAATACCTAGACCTACAAAAACCCTAGACTTACAGAAAACCCTAGACAATACAAAAACTAATGTACCCAACCTAGTCACACCCTGACCTAACCAAAATATAAAGAAAACAGAGATATCTCAGGTCAGGGTGTGACATGTCTTAGGTCAGTTAGGATCACCACTTTATTTTAAGAATGTGAAATGTCAGAATAATAGTAGAGATCACATTTCATCACATTCCCAGTGGGTCAGAAGTTTACAACACTCAATTAGTATTTGGTAGCATTGCCTTTAAATTGTTTAACTTGGGTCAAACATTTCGGGTAGCCTTGTACAAGCTTCCCACAATAAGTTTGGTGAATTTTGGCCCACTCCTCCTGACAGAGCTGGTGTAACTGAGTCAGGTTTGTAGACCTCGTTGCTCGCACAAGCTTTTTCAGTTCTGCCCACAAATCTTCTATAGGATTGAGGTCAGGGCTTTGTGATGGCCACTCCAATACCGTGACTTTGTTGTCCTTAAGCCATTTTGCCACAACTTTGGAAGTATGGAAGCACTATTGTAAAGTGGTTGTTCCACTGGATATCATAAGGTGAATGCACCAATTTGTAAGTCGCTCTGGATAAGAGCGTCTGCTAAATGACTTAAATGTAAATGTAAATGTATGCTTGGTGTCATTGTCCATTTGGATGACCCATTTGCGACCAAGCTTTAACTTCCTGACTGATGTCTTGAGATGTTGCTTCAATATATCCACATAATTTTCCTGCCTCATGATGCCATCTATTTTGTGAAGTGCACCGGTCCCTCATGCAGCAAAGCACAACCACAACATGATGCTGCCACCACCGTGCATCACGGTTGGGATGGTGTTCTTCGGCTTGTAAGCCTCCCCCTTTTTCCTTCAAATATAACGATGGTCATTATGGCCAGACAGTTCTATTTTTGTTTCATCAGACCAGAGGACATTTCTCCAAAAAGTACAATCTTTGGCCCCATGTGCAGTTGCAAAGCGTAGTCTGGCTTTTTTATGGCGGTTTTGGAGCAGTGGCTTCTTCCTTGCTGAGCGCCCTTTCAGGTTATGTCGACATAGGACTCGTTTTACTGTGGATATAGATACTTTTGTACCTATTTCCTCCAGCATCTTCACAAGGTCCTTTGCTGTTGTTCTGGGATTGATCTGCACTTTCGCACCAAAGTACATTCATCTCTAGGAGACAGAACGCATCTCCTTCCTGAGCGGTATGACGGCTGCGTGATGCCATGGTGTTTATACTTGCGTACTATTGTTTGTACAGATGAACGTTGTACCTTCAGGCGTTTGGAAATTGATCCCAAGGATGAACCAGACTTGTTGTCTACATTTTCTTTCTGAGGTCTTTGCTGATTTATTTTGATTTTCTCATAATGTCAAGCAAAGAGGCACTGAGTTTGAAGGTAGGCCTTGAAATACATCCACAGGTACACCTCCAATCGACTCAAATGATGTCAATTAGCCTATCAGAAGCTTCTAAAGTCATGACATAATTTTCTGGAATTTTCCAAGCTGTTTAAAGGCACAGTCAATTTAGTGTATATAATCTTCTGACCCACTGGAATTGTGATACAGTGAATTATAAGTGAAATAATCTGTCTGTAAACAATTGTTGGAAAATTACTTGTGTCATGCACAAAACTATAGTTTGTTAACATGCAATTTGTGGAGTGGTTCAAAAACGAGTTTTAATGACTCCAGCATAAGTGTATGTAAACTTCCGAATTCAACTGTATATATATATATATATATATATATATATATATATATATATATATATATATACAAATAGGTTTTGTTTGTAGAAAATAATAAATTTTAAAAAGTATAGTCAGACATGCATGTGTAGGCCTGCATGTAGCCTTATAAGCATAGCCCAGATTGTTGTGAGTGCGTTCAAAAATGCATGTTTGATTTTCAGTGCAATCAAAAATGCATGTTTGATTTTCAGTGGCTCAATCTTAAACTCATATGCATAGCATAAGTGCCAAAATAGTCAAACATGCCATATTTTTCTAAATGGCTTTACATCGCTGAAACAGAATATGTCTGAAGTGTCGATAGGTGACTGAACATTGGTTCGCTAGATCATCAGTGATTATAGTAAACAGTTAGTAGTAAACAGTAACATTCAACAGTAAGACACCATCAGGATATGACACCTCTATTTGGAGAATAACAGCATGTTCATTTCATAGGCCTAGCCCTTTCGTACATGCACTTCACAAACTCGAAAGAAATCAACGATCAGATTCACAAACATCGATGACTTAATAGGATTCAGTTTTAGCTAATGTCATCGACATATTTATTTCTATACGCTTATTAGTATGTATGCTTATGTATTATCTATATTATATAATAAACGACTCCCTTGTAAATTGCAATGTTTGACAAACTATAGCAAAAGGAAAAATGCTACATATGGATTATTACACTGTTATAAAGCCTTATTTTTTATTATTATCAAATTAACTACATTGTTTATATTTTGCGTATTTAGATAATTTGCCATCGTACAATTTGCCATTAAATACGAATTAAGAAAGGAACACAAAAAAAAATGTTGCATAATGAAAATGTTTTATTTCAGGTTGTATTTTATTTGATAATATTATAGTCTACCACACAATGAATGTTTATGTTTTCCTCCAAGCAGTTCATCTTAAAAGTGAAACCGCTCTCTGATGTTGGTGATTAATACGATGCCAATAAACATCCCTGGCATGGCTAAATATATTGATTTTCGATAGATTCACAGCCATAAAGGATGATGACTACTCTAGTTGTTTTTGGGGCAGCCGAAAACTTTTACTACCCCACATTACATTATACATGTTATGCTACATCATATAAATAAAGTATGCATATATGTAAAAACCAAGTTGTATATATTAATTGTCACGTTCCTGACCTGTTTTCTGTTTAGTTTTGTGTGTTAGTTGGTCAGGACGTGAGTTTGGGTGGGCATTCTATGTTATCTGTTTCTATGTTGGTTTAGGGTTGCCTGGTATGGCTCTCAATTGGAGGCAGGTGTTTGGCGTTCCTCTAATTGAGAGTCATATTTAGGTAGGCTGTTCACAGTGTTTGTTTGTGGGTGGTTGTCTCCTGTGTCTGTGTCGATGTTTGCACCATACGGGACTGTTTACGGTTTGTTCATTTCATGTAGTCTGTTCCTGTTCATTTCGTTCTTCACGTTGTATGTAAGTTCGTTGTTCAGGTCTGTCTACTTTCGTTTTGTTATTTTGTATCATTTTCAAGTATAGTTCGTTTTCGTGTTTGTTCGTTTTGTTTATTTAATAAATCATTCATGTATTCACAACCCGCTGCGCCTTGGCTCGATCACTACTCCACCTCTTCTTATGAAGAGAGAGAGGACAGCCGTTACAGAACCACCCACCTATCCAGAGCCAAGCAGCGGTGTAAACGGAGTAAGGGACAGCGAAAGAAGGAGGAATGGACTTGGGACGATGTATTGGACGGTAAAGGTTGCTACACATGGGAGGAGATCCTGGCTGGAAGGGATCGCCTCCCATGGGAACAGGTGGAGGCACTGAGGAGAACAGAGGCAACCGGAGAAGGGAACCGGCGTTATGAGGGGACGCGTCTTGCACGGAAGCCCGAAAAGCCCGTGAGTAACTCCCAAAAATTTCTTGGGGGGGGGCTAAGGGGTTGTGGGCCAAGGGCAGGTAGGAGACCTGCGCCCACTTCCCAGGCTAACCGTGGAGAGCGGGAGTACGGGCAGACACCGTGTTACGCAGTAGAGCGCACGGTGTCTCCTGTACGTGTGCATAGCCCGGTGCGGGTTATTCCACCTCCCCGCACTGGTAGGGCTAGATTGGGCATTGAGCCAGGTGTCATGAGGCCGGCTCAACGCGTCTGGTCTCCAGTGCGTCTCCTCGGGCCGGCATACATGGCACCTGCCTTACGCATGGTTTCCCCGGTTCGCCTACACAGCCCGGTGCGGGTTATTCCACCTCCCCGCACTGGGCGGGCGACCGGGAGCATTCAACCAGGTAAGGTTGGGCAGGCTCAATGCTCAAGAGAGCCAGTACGCCTGCACGGTCCGGTATTTCCGGCGCCACCTCCCCGCCCCAGCCTAGTACCTACAGTGCCTACACTACGCACTAGGCTACCAGTGCGTCTCCTGAGCCCTGTTCCTCCTCCACGCACTCTCCCTATAGTGCGTGTATCCAGTTCGGTGCCTCCAGTTCCGGCCCCACGCACTAAGCCACCTGTGCGTCTCCTAAGTCCTGTACACACTGTCACTTCTCCCCGTACTAGTCCTGAGGTGCGTGCCCTCAGCCCGGTGCCACCAGTGCCGGTACCACGCACCAGGTATAGAGTACGCTTTGAGAGTCCAGTGTGCCCTGTCCCTGCTTCCCGCACTAGTATGAAGGTGCGTGTCCTTAGCCCGGTGCCTCCAGTTCCGGCACCACGCACCAGGTCTACAGTGCGCCTTATCCGGCCAGAGCCATCCGTCTCCCCAGCGCTATCTGAGCCATCCGTCTCCCCAGCGCCATCTGAGCCATCCGTCTCCCCAGCGCCATCTGAGCCATCCGTCTCCCCAGCGCCATCTGAGCCATCCGTCTCCCCAGCGCCGTCTGAGCCATCCGTCTCCCCAGCGCCGTCTGAGCCGCCCGTCTGCAATGAGCCTGCAAAGCCGCCCGTCTGCCATGAGCCTGCAAAGCCGCCCGTCTGCCATGAGCCTACAGAGCCGTCCGCCAGACAGGAGCCGCTAGAGCCGCCCGCCAGACAGGAGCCGCTAGAGCCGTCCGTCAGACAGGGTCTGCCAGAGCCGCCAACCAGACAGGATCTGCCAGAGCCGCCAACCAGACAGGATCTGCCAGAGCCGCCAGCCAGACAGGATCTGCCAGAGCCGCCAGCCAGACAGGATCTGCCAGAGCCGTCAGCCAGACAGGATCTGCCAGAGCCGTCAGCGAGCCATGAGCAGCCAGAGCCGTCAGCGAGCCATGAGCAGCCAGAGCCGTCAGAGAGCCATGAGCGTCCAGAGCCGTCAGCCTGCCATGAGCGTCCAGAGCCGTCAGAGAGCCATGAGCAGCCAGAGCCGTCAGAGAGCCATGAGCAGCCAGAGCCGTCAGCCAGCCATGAGCGTCCAGAGCCGTCAGCCAGCCATGAGCGTCCAGAGCCGTCAGCCTGCCATGAGCGTCCAGAGCCGTCAGCCTGCCATGAGCGTCCAGAGCCGTCAGCCTGCCATGAGCGTCCAGAGCCGTCAGCCTGCCATGAGCGTCCAGAGCCGTCAGCCTGCCATGAGCGTCCAGAGCCGTCAGTCAGCCATGAGCTGTCCCTCAGCCAGAAGCGGCTAGTAATTCAGAACTGCCCCTCAGTCCAGAGCTGTCTCTCTGTCCGGAGCTGCCCTTCAGTCCGGAGTTGCCCCTCTATCCTGAGCTACCTCTTTATCCTGAGCTACCTCTCTCTCCTAAGCTATCCCTCTGTCCTGAGCTATCCCTATGTCCTGAGCTACCTTGTCCCAGAGCTGTCCTTGATTCTGGTGTTGCCCCTAAATTTAGGTGGGGTTATTTGGAGGGTGGTCATTGTGGGGAGGATAGGGAAGCGGGGATTGATTATGGGGGGGTGGGAACCACGCCCGGAGCCTAAGCCACCACCGTGGTCAGATGCCCACCCAGACCCTCCCCTGGACTTTTTGGTGATGCGTTCGGAGTACGCATCTTGAGGGGGGGGTTATGTCACGTTCCTGACCTGTTTTCTGTTTAGTTTTGTGTGTTAGTTGGTCAGGACGTGAGTTTGGGTGGGCATTCTATGTTATCTGTTTCTATGTTGGTTTAGGGTTGCCTGGTATGGCTCTCAATTGGAGGCAGGTGTTTGGCGTTCCTCTAATTGAGAGTCATATTTAGGTAGGCTGTTCACAGTGTTTGTTTGTGGGTGGTTGTCTCCTGTGTCTGTGTCGATGTTTGCACCATACGGGACTGTTTACGGTTTGTTCATTTCATGTAGTCTGTTCCTGTTCATTTCGTTCTTCACGTTGTATGTAAGTTCGTTGTTCAGGTCTGTCTACTTTCGTTTTGTTATTTTGTATCATTTTCAAGTATAGTTCGTTTTCGTGTTTGTTCGTTTTGTTTATTTAATAAATCATTCATGTATTCACAACCCGCTGCGCCTTGGCTCGATCACTACTCCACCTCTTCTTATGAAGAGAGAGAGGACAGCCGTTACATTAATTCAAGTAAACCTGCAATAGGGTCCGGTCCCTAAGCATTCTAGGCCCAATTTTACCTGTCAATCGATCAGAATGCGGATAGATCAATATGACACCAGGGCTATTGATCACTGCAAGTCCTCTATGCGCAGGATGCTTTCAAATGCAAAGGTCCCTAAATAATAATCTATGGCAACACACTAATATCTTAACAAACTGCAGGCAAACGCTTTACAAACACGGAGATTCGATGAGAGCAAGTGGATCTTTCACACATTTACAAAATCAACTATTATGCAGTCATAGAAGTGTTTCAACAGGAGATATTTTCAAGATATGTTCCTTTAAGTCAAATGTAAAAAAAACAGCATTACTTTTTTAAAAGACTTTAGCGTCACAATGTTATAAAGCTTATAGGCAGGACTATGCATTACTTGAATGTCCCTACATCAGCGTTGGTACAGGCCTCTGTGTCAGGTAGACTTATGTGTGAAATGAACAGAATTACTAAAAACAGAGAGAGTTATGTGAGGACGCAGTTGTCAATGTGTTTCAGCTGTCGCTCGTCGAGATATGAGGACATTCCAACACAAAACAGACATGCAAGAGAAAGCTACCGGTAGTTTGAAATAATACATTTATAGCCAACTTCAATAAACTACAGTAGAGCTGGTTATGACGTTTTTAATAAGGAAACTGAAAGCAAAATGCTAAGCATATGAGCCTACGAGATCATTGTAATGCATATGAGAATAGGAAACATAGTGGAGGTGGTGATAGTCTGACAAACACACACACACACACACACACACACACACACACACACACACACACACACAAGTTTCATATAGACACACACGGCCTTACTTAAAGTAGAGCTCGTCAAACAAGCGAGTTCCCGAGTTTCTCACACCCAAGACCATCCAGCATCTGGGGCTCTGTGGCATTGCAGAGTGCTCCATCCCGCTGACTTGCTCAGAGGCCTCTGATGAATGCGACATTACTAAACACGGGTACTTAACTTTTGCCAATAGCCAGATTCAAGTAAATATACTTTAGAATACATTAACCGTGATGCATCAGCGACGGAGTCATTCAAGAAGCCATGAAAAGATTAGTCTGTCTCCATATCGAGTGATCTCTTTAAAGACTCGGAAAAATATAGCTTGTGTAAGGGCTTCACTTTCCTTGGTACGAATTCACTTTCATTGGTTCACGCTGTGAGACGACAGACAGCTTATGTGGTCTGGAATTTTTGGTAATACATACTGCAAGAATAACATGTTCACACTACATGCATCTCTTCGAGGACTTCCAAAAACCTTACTCAAGATTAACTTTCGTACTATTTATTTGTGTATAAAAAAAAACTATATTCCAATTTTCAACCATGTCTCCCAACAACATTGAGAGAAAACTTTGAAACGAATTATTCTAACATTGTTATTAAAAATAAAACGTTTATAGAAGCACTATGTCGTTTGTGAATACAGAAATCAATCATCCCTAGACCTAAATAGGCATAATAATAATAATAATAATAAAAAGAATAATTTTTATCATATTTTTAAACTGGTTGATATTAACATCAGCGCAACTTATCAGTTTAAATAAATAAAATAAAAATGATGTTTAGGCCTACAAAAAAAAAACTAATGTAGACTCAGATTTCTCAGATTTGTGGTTTACCAGAGAGCCAGAAAATAAGTTCATATAATTATTGATAAAGAAACGCGTTTGTTGCTGCTGCTATTCTACTTATTAACAACAGGTGCTACAAAAAAAGTGATTAGGTAATGTGTGAAAGCTTGGTAAGGCACCGTGCATATCTCACTTTAAGGGGGGGAAGTTGTTTATGTTTCCTACCAGACTGCATCTCCCTGTTATTATGGTGACCCGATGCTTCGAAGTAGGTAGGCGGTAGCAACACCAGGGTGGCTGAGTAAAGTCGATGGTGCTGAATCCGTCGACCCACCCGCTGTTAATAATGTGAAATAAATATCTGAGCCTCAACGGCATCGCCCCTCTTACACCGCAGATATCGACAACGTTAATATTTTATATTGTTGGCCTATTCACCACAGGATACGCTTATTTGGACATTCGAAAACAGTAGGCCTATATTGAAATTCAAATTAAAACCAGCTCTAGGCTAATATATTTATTTTTAAGAATGTGTGTGTGTGTCCAGTAGATCATTCGATTATATTACAACGCTCAATAAGCTACTATTGATCGCCCAGTGCACCGTGTTTTCAACAGTTTTTGAAAGTCAAACTACAACAACAACAAAGTTTAACATCGATCTGAAACGAGACGTTATGACAAACAAATAAAGGGATAGTGTTATGTCGACAAATATAGTTTTGATGATAAGGCATCAGGTAGGACTATAGCCTACCAAGGAACCTTCTGCCGTATGCAACCTTCTGCACCGTTTACAAAGTGGCACTATAAAAACTTTGAACAACCTTTTTTCTGTGTGGTAAACCCGTGTGAATTAGCAGCGAAGAAGGATGAAAGTTAACATCCATCACAGAGCTGACCAATAGGTTCGCTGCGCGGAGATGACAGATTCGCTGCTGGGTAGAGTAATTCATTTTGGATAGCAGTGGTCTCAGTGATCAATAGAGGGACATTAACCCGGGCGAACACTGTTGTTTCCCTGATGCCACCACTACCATCCTCCATTGGCTAACAACAAGGCACCATTTTACAATCAGGGGACCCATAAAATGGGGTTAGATAGGCCTAGGCCTGCATAGCACCTTTTCATAATTTGAATGCAGCCTAACTTGGGTAGATTTAGCCTTAATTAAGTTGTCACAAAATCAATTCTGAGAAAATTCTGTAGTGTATGCAAATATATCACATCCTTATTCACTCAATGAGCATAGGCTTAATAAGAGCGTAAGAGCGTTGGATCAGTAACCGAAAAGTCGTTGGTTCGAATCCCCAAGCCGACTTTGTGAAAAATCTGTCGATGTGCCCTTGAGCGAGACAATTAACCCTAATTTCTCCTGTAAATCGCACTGGATAAGAGCGTCTGCTAAATGGCTAAAATGTACGTCTGAAATGAGGACCATATTCCAATTGGGCACTTTCTGCTGCTTTTAAATCTCATTCAAATGGAAATTGGAGTGAATGTTGTTGATACACACAGTAAGTAGCAAGAAGCTACTTGGGACACCTACACCACCCGATGTCACAGGAAGGCCATAAAGATCATCAAGGACAACAACCACCCGAGCCACTGCCTGTTCACCCCGCTATCATCCAGAAGGCGAGGTCAGTACAGGTGCATCAAAGCAGGGACCGAGAGACTGAAAAACAGCTTCTATCTCAAGGCCATCAGACTGTTAAACAGCCACCACTAACATCGAGTGGCTGCTGCCAACATACTAACTCAACTCCAGCTCACTTTAATAATGGAAATTGATGGAAATTGATCAAAAATGTATCACTAGCCACTTTAAACAATGCCACTTAATATAATGTATATGTATATACTGTACTCTATATCATCTACTGCAACTTGCCATCTTTATGTAATACATGTATCACTAGCCACTTTAAACTATGCACTTTTATGTTTACATACCCTACATTACTCATCTCATATGTATATACTGTACTCGATACCATCTACTGCATCTTGCCTATGCCGTTCTGTACCATCACTCATTCATATATCTTTATGTACATATTCTTTATTCCTTTACACTTCTGTGTATAAGGTAATAGTTGTGGAATTGTTAGGTTAGATTACTCGTTGGTTATTACTGCATTGTCGGACCTAGAAGCATAAGCATTTCGCTACACTCGCATTAACATCTGCTGTGTATGTTACAAATAAAATCTGATTTGATTTGATTCGAAGCGCTCAACAAACATAGGCTTGTCCCACGACATTGCGGGTCACATACACGGAACTCTTAATTTTATGGCGATTTTCCGTGTTTTAAGCCACAGGCTTTCATGTTATACAGCCTATTACACGTATTTTCACGTCGTGTGTGTGCAGAGAGATAGGCCACATCTCATAATGCTGTCCTCGATGGTTTCCTCGGTTATGGGCTATTGAAGACCTAGGACAGACCCATGTCTTGATTGCAACATTACACTTAGTTAGATTAGCTACTGGGCCTTAGTTTTGTGGTGCAAATACAATGTAAAATAGGTCCAATACTATATTAATTAACATATTATAAATATAGGCCTATACAGGGTTGTACATGAAAGGCATATATATACAACTAGAATGGACTCCACACACATTTTACGCATGCAAAATAGTATTTTGAAACTGATGCTCTTTAAAAAATGACAAATACATACTGTACAAACCAGGCTAAGAAAATCAATACAAATAGGCCACATAATAAATGATTGTACATATTTTGAGGTAACCACCTGACAGGCTAAATTCCAAACTGAAATGGAACTACGAGTTAAATCTTCGCAAAGTTTGGACCTACCCAAAAATATTTTTCCACAACCAGATATATCTGAGGTTTCTTGTGATCAAATGAAGCACCTATGGCTTCTGTATATTTTACTGCTGCAGTATCGATGAATCGCCCACTGATCTATACATCCATTGACACTGATGAATTAGGATTGCTGAGCTGGATTGACGTCAGCAGGCAGCGAGCTTTAACACGGGTCATAACAAGTCAGAAGGTGGGAAATTGTGAAGGAAAATTAGACTTAAAATGAGAATATAGGTGAGGCCCCGTATAGCCTTTGACGTCCATCAACTGCATACACAGCGCATACAGCATAAAGGCATATAGCCAATACATTCATGGCTTTTTTAGTAGGCTCAAATATTGGGTAAATTTTAAGACAAATTAAAATAGAGTTTGCTTTTTCCTAAACCATTTGGACTTATTCGTTCATGGGAACAGGTCTACCCGATTTGCTGTACATCATAGGATATACCTAAAGGAGGCACTGTATGCATATAGCAGACAGTAATAGTTATTCTAGCCTAGAATTAGCCGTTTTCCTTATTGACTTTTGAAAAAAAGATACGATAAGTGAAAATATGAAAAATAATATAGTGCATAGACATTGGGCCTCGTGATTACATGTAGGCCTAAACACAGAAGCAAATAGGCCTATCATATGTCTTTCACACAATAAAATGCATAGCATTTTTCTATGACATTTTCCTAAATTGCATTCTGAAAATCAATCAGCATATCATATCCGGAAATAAACCACGTGTGCGTCCTCTCCTGACTGAAACTCCAAGGTGTATACCATAGCCTGTATCTTAATGGAGTGCATTTTAATAGATTGTTTAAAATAACAGATCTTTTTATTTATGGCAGTAGTATGATGCTAAGCATGTCAATTAATATTTAACCATTAAGAAATCACATGTCCTGGCGCCAAGTTAAGCGGCTTTGTCAGGGAAAACCAAAGGCGCAAGTTTCTTATCCAGGCAGGACTCCCCAATATCTCAAGGTAAATGTTGCATGGCGATGGCTTGCAGTTTTGCTCAAGATACGTGTCTGTCTCGTATCTCTTTAAATGTCTAATGTCATCTTTTTGAGAAATTCGAGGTTCAGTTTACAACATGAGCAAACATCTGTCTGACAGAGAGCTGGTGACGTCAGACAGCCCCAGACTGAGTGCTAACGCTGGAACAGTGGGTGCACACATACACAGGCACAGTCACGTCTTGACATACGCGCGGGCACGTCATCATAGACGCTGGAATCACAGCCTTTGCTTTCTATAGTAGTGGTGCTCTACAGCGAATAAAACAGGCTACAAGCAAGGACGGACACCTATCAGAAACGCGAGCAGCGGTTTGTGGCACAGTTCTGTCGCGGGCAACTGATCGCTTTAAATCATGCTGTAGTGACTGAAGAGAGGCTAGTACAATCAATGGATTGGCTTTGAAATCGTTCACAATTTATTGGAAAGGAGTGTGTGAGACGGGGGGAGAGGGAACGCGCGAGAGAGGAGAGAGGAGAGAGAGAGGTGGAAATAAAGATTATTTCAACGATGGAACTTACAATGGAAAACATTGGAAATCTGCACGGCGTATCTCACTCTCATCAAACGGGTGACTTAATGAACTCTCCGCACCACGCACGGCAGTCCTTGGCGTCGCATCGGAACTTGGTGTCACACGGACGTTCAGCCATGGTGTCCAGTATGGCCTCAATATTAGATGGATCTGGGGAGTATCGCACAGACCATGCGTTGTCCGGTCCCTTGCACCCCGCAATGACCATGTCCTGCGACTCCGGGATGACCATGAGTAGCACTTACACTACGCTGACGCCGCTGCAGCACCTGCCTCCCATATCCACCGTCTCGGAGAAATTTCACCACCATCCCCACCCGCACGCCCACCACCACCCGGCGCACCAGCGACTCGCCGCCGGCAACGTCAGTGGCAGCTTCACCCTGATGCGGGACGACAGGAGCCTTGCCTCGATGGGAAATCTCTATGGCCACTACCCTAAGGACATGTCCGGCATGTGCCAGTCGCTGTCCCCTCTCTCCAACGGCCTCGGGTCTTTGCACAACTCTCAGCAGACTCTTTGCGCTTATGGTCCTGGCGCCCACCTCTCCAACGACAAAATGCTCTCGTCCGGAGGCTTCGAGTCTCACGCAGCGATGCTGTCCCGGAGCGAGGACCACCTGAGCCGGGGATTGGGGGGGCACGGGGCCGGGATCATGTCATCCCTGAACGGTATGCCCCATCACACCCATCCGCACTCTCAGGCTAACGGGTCCATGCTCTCTGACCGGGAGAGGCAGACGGCGGTGGGCGGGCAGGGAGGTGGGTCCGGGCAGGTGGAAGAAATAAACACCAAGGAGGTGGCACAGCGAATAACTGCGGAGCTCAAGCGCTACAGCATTCCCCAGGCCATCTTCGCCCAGCGGATCTTGTGTCGGTCCCAGGGAACCCTGTCTGACCTGCTGAGGAACCCTAAACCCTGGACTAAACTCAAGTCTGGCCGGGAAACCTTCCGGAGGATGTGGAAGTGGCTGCAGGAACCTGAGTTCCAGAGAATGTCGGCGCTCAGACTAGCAGGTGAGTGAGGAGAAATGTGGCTAATGTGAAGGGATCAATTAAAAGTCAATGTGGCGAGACTATCAATTGCTACTCCAACAGATTATCACTTAAACAAGTTAGTATGGATTCTTGGAGGAGTTAACGATGGTTATTATTCGTTAAACTTTGTTAAATAACCATGTTGAATTGGTTGTTTGAAAAGATAAGTAAATCCAGATTGGATTGACTGCTTCATGCTCAGATAATAAAGTAGAAAGAGTAAACAAGCTAGGTTGTGCTGTGGTAGTCTACTCTGTTGGTGATATCCTAATTAGATGTTAAACCTGAAAAAGATAAATCAACTTGTTTTAAGTTTTTGAATAGTCATGCTCTTATTTGCTGGCAACATTATAGTAGGCCTATACTTGTAATTCATTTTACGCACGCGCGTAATAGGGACCACACACACACTCACAAACGAGGTGTTTCGACCACAGACAAAATTAAATCAAACAGGGAATGGCCTGAATCAAATTGATTGTGTATCTCTGTAACTGTATCATTTGGGCCACAATAACGAGAATAAAATGGTGCGATTATTGACAAAAAGACTGTAGTGTTGTAGTATTGATGACCCTTTGTCAAGTTTCACATATTCACTCTTCTTCTGGTGTGGAGTCGTTCCACAAGCCTCGCGCTAATTATATTTATGTGTTCAAATGGACCTGGAATTCTCGTGGGCCTTCCCTTCTCCTGTCTACTCCGGGAGGCGTAAACAAGGCGCGTCTGAGGTGTGCCTAGCAGCGGAGCAGCGAGTCAGGGGAGCGTGACCTCCCGCGAATCGATACTTCGGGTCCCGGCGTCCCTTTTTAAAGTAGCCACTAATAAATGATCAATTTGGATCTGAAAGACAGCTCAAGAAACAGATGCGTCTGTCTATGATTTTTTTTAAACATTCTGCTTAGGCTACACTTTATTTCTCAAGTATTTATAATAAATTATAAAGTCATACAGGTCGAATAGCGAGTTCATGGTGAACTAGTGTAAATATGTGTAAATAGAAGTAAAATAAGAACGGAGTGGAGGTGAAATAGGCCTAGTTGAATCTACAAATAGGCCTATCTTTGTGGTCAAAGGGGACTTTTCTTGAATCTACAACATACCAACTCTAAAACATTAACATTTAGCAGACGCTTTTATCCAGAGCGACTTACAGTAATGGGTCCCCTCGTGGGAATCGAACCCACAAACCTGGCATTGCATGCGCCATGCACTACCAACTGAGCTACACCGGACAATAACACTACAACCCAGGTTGAACATTGTGTTGTAGCCTATGCTGGCAATAAACATACACAGGCCTATAGTCAAACGTTTGTTTGTACAAAGGTCTATGCAATTATAGTATATATAATTACAAATGATTATGGCCTACACTAGCCTGCTTAAGGATGGCAAGGCAAAAAAGCATAAGGAAATTAATTTAATAACAGTTAAACCACAAAAGAATCATACTTCATTTTGGAAATTCAACAGACATATACCATTTAATTGTCACATATTGCTAATCACTCAACTTCGAGACAGATATTTTTGAGAGGGGATGTTCATATAAATCATTTGAAATAAGCCTGCGATTGAACTTGTCTATTTATCCATTACTTTTATATTTCACTTTGAATTCAAAAGTTGCAACAATTTATTCATATTTATTTATTCGTTCATTGGTTCATTTATCCACCCACGTTGCCAGTGAGAGATAACAGTTTGAAACATTGTCCAGTATTGTACTCCAAGCCTCTACCGTAAAAACTCTACGAAGGCAAACAAATCTACTGGAAATAGGGTTATTTTACAAGCTATAAAGCTTAGGAGCTAATTAAAGAGGCTTAATTAAGGGTGGAAAGCTATACAATCAGAAGAGTTGGAAGTGAGCGCCACTTTGATGTTTCTGCAGAGCACTCCGTTAGAACATGCATGCGCTTCAAACGTCAATCAGTACTTCTGTGTGTCGTATTTCAGTGGACAGTTCAATTAAGCAGATATAGTGGCATATTTTAGTTCCAGTCAATGCCCTATTGAAAAGCACTTCATGGAATATAAATTGTTACTTTGCACATTTAGCGGCGTTTTGGTATATAAAGATTTAAACACTCCACAATTGTCTCTTTAAGTGCCATTGCTAAACCTAATTAAACCTAATTGGACAGTGGGTTTTTTATATAGTCGCAACCTGGTCTCAGAGCATTTCGTTTTATTTTGTACATAAATCCGAGACACTCCATTTAGTATGATTTGTTACATGGTTACATAAGGAAGATGTTTACTTAAGGCAAAAACAAAGTAGGATGATTGGTAGGGTGAACGGGTAGGCTTATAACGCAAACTTCTAGCAACTCATAGGTTGCAAGTCTGGGTCTTATTACAGACAACTTTAGCTAATTAGCCACTTTTCAACTACTTACTACTTTTTAGTTACTTTTGCAACTACTTAGCATGTTAGCTAACTCTTCCTCTAACCCTAACCTTAACCCTTTTAGCTAACCCTTCCCCTAACCCTAACGTTAACCCTTTAACTTAACTCCTAAACTTAACCCTAACCTTATCCCTAACCCCTAGCCTAGCTAACGTTAGCGACCTAGCTAAAATTCATAATATATCATATGTTTAGAAAATTCATAAATTTTTCAAATTCGTAACATATTGCACGTTTTGCAAATTCGCAACATATAATATGAATTATAATTTGTAACATATCATACTAAATGGTTGATGGACATCCACAAACTAATACATACCATGCAAAACGTAACATATCATACTAAATGGAGTGTTTCGGATTTACATACAGAATAATACGAAATGCTCTGAGACATGGTTGATTGTGAACTGCATGCACTATACTAGAACTATGGCACATAACTTCCCATACTTGTGTTTCTGCATGCATAGGGTCTATATGTGCAGCATGCATGTCCGTTCGTATGCATTATTTTTTAGAATTGATAGACCTATGCTCTATTTGTTCCCGGTGGGTATTAGCCTGAACGCATTAAGGTTGACTTCGGATATTTGAGGATGATATAGGCTACATAGACATTCTTCATACTTCAATAGGCTATTCTAATCAGTATAGTGCAAGTACCATAATTTATTAACAATTATCAACCATTATAGTAGAGATATTATCGTAATTGTTATGGTTATTGTTATTATGGTAATAATTATGGCTATAATTGTTTAGTAGTTGCACTCTTTGAGAGCGAGCGCTGTTCCAGCAGGGTGTCACCTGGCCCTGACGTGCTGTCTGTTGTCCTGTGAGCTACCTTGTTCTGTTGTCAGTTGCTCTCTAGCAACATGGAGTTGGGCAAAATGACAAATGACTGTGGTATGGAAATGGTGGGCGCTACATTTTACTTATTGCATTTAAATCCACCATTATGCATGTGCGCATGCGGAGTGGGAGTTGGTGGTTGTGATTCTAAAAGGGACGCTGGCGATAGGCCTACTCGGTCGGCCATATCAATCAATACATTCAAATTACTATTCCAAATTCATCACAGTCACACAAATCAATGCCGCTGCCTTGCTTAGCTAATGTGAAAACGCCAGTGTCTGCACACTCACATGACAATCCTCCCCAGAAAATGTAAAATACGATGTAGTCCATTGAAACCCTAAAACGCATGGTTCATAATTGGAATGATGTGTAGTATTGTCCGCGTGAGGAGGGCAAGGTGAATCTCACAGAAGATACAAACCGATGAAAACAATTCGTCTTTGCATCTGTGTTGAATTCCACACTCCATCTCAATGTATTTGGTCGGGTCAATAAAGCAGTGATCGATAAGGATAGCCAGTGCATCTATCAATTATTCCCCCTCAGCACTCTCTCCCATTGGACTCTCCCAGAGTGTTGGGGGATGGCTGGGGGATTTAGGCAGGAGCTAGGAAAGGGGATGAGAGACTGGGAAAAGCCCCCATTGCACACATTTTTCTTTCTCTCTGTTGTAATCATGTTACATGTAGACTGGATGGAAAACTCCCCCTCAAAACGCCATTTGGGGTTTGGGTTATATAATCAGCTTGGATCTGTGTAAACATGTATCCATCAACGCATTGTTCCAGAATCACTCCGGAGCCATGAGGAAGACAACAGAGAGACAACCAAAATGATTCGATCCTGCCAAACCTCCCATGTGGAAAATACGACGCAATGAAATATTACGCAAGAGAATCGATCTCATTTATCCAAACATGTAAAGGGGGGATATCAACATTTTATCGTTTGTAAAATGTCGATTTTGAGGATGAGATTATGCTCTGTTCTAGTAATAGGCTATTCAATGAAAATACAGGCAAATCATGGATAGGGAGAGAATAGCTCAATAACAAACTTCATCACAGACTAGGCCTAGTCTACATGCCAATCACATCAAAGGAGGTCAACCTGTCTGCTGTCCCCATACTATTACTATGGAGCAAGATTTTTGGGGGATGGCTAGGATATTCATGATAAACTAATATAAGTGAAAGGAGTATTTTATGAATCTATCATCCAACAGTTTATATGCACAAGTAAGCCACATGTATGCAGCCTCCCTACTCCCGAAGTAACGCTGCCTGTCTGGGACATAATCCAAATGTCATCACTGTACCTAAGCAACGACCAACCCAGCCTGCTCCACACAGCACTAGCATTTCCATCCACCTCCAAGTGCAGGCTACATAAATGTTTACCCCCACCTAACAAAACCATTTTCAACACCTAACAAAACCATTTTCAATTGGGATCACCGCTGTCTTTGGTGCTGAAATCTTGATATGAATGGCGCTGTTGGCCTGTGTTTGAGGCCATGTATTATGGCTTTAATAAGGGGCTGTACAACATGGATGAGGTATGCTATGGAAGTAGGCTAGTGTGCCAGATGAGTCAAATTAAATAAATAATGTATATATATATTGTTCATAGGCTAGCCTGCGTCTAGCATAAGTCCTTTACCCAACACCAGTCAACACGTGATCAATAATATTACACAATTTCACAATCAGATCCGTCTCACCATCTTGTTGTAGGCTATGTTAAGACACATAGTCCAAAGTCCAAAGAATAAGGTCCATATTCAATCAAATCCGGAAAATGCTTTCCCGGGATATTCGCCTCCAAAATACACATTTTCCTATGGTGCACAACAAAACTAAAGGTTTCAACAAAAGAGACTGAGCATAAAATTAATCAAAAGCTGTGAAGCCAGAATGTTGTTAATAATCTTCCCAGGAAATCCGGTTCCTCTTTTTGATTGCATAGAACCTTTAGAAGTGATTGATTTAGGATAATCGAAAACAGGCTTTTTCATAAAGAGACGTGTTGATGCAGGCCTGCGAAATGATCGATGCGGACTTTAATAATTGATAAGCATGGGGAAGACAACGGGAGAAAATCATGCAGCTGCGGTTTCACAGACGCTCTTCGTTAAGCACAGCAATGTGTGTTGTAAATACTGGGATTCACACACGCGCGCTCGCGTACACACCACACACAGTGAAATCCTGTGGCTGTTGTGGACAATGGCCAGTACGCAGCCATTTTCCCCGGTGCAATAATGAAAAGCTATATTCACATTCTTCAAATCCATTCCAAATGTTTGTCAAGGCAGCCAGATGACGAATAATGATTTGTTCTGTGTTTTTCTGCCTTCGAGGAGGCGAATTGTGCACTCACATACATCTCCCAATTTTTACAGTGTAGCGTGCCTGCATGTGCGTGTGTGATCAGGATATAGAGTGCGCCATACATTGTTATGTCCGATCTGAATCTGTATCGATTTCCATTCTCGGGTCTCTCCTTTCCATCGCTGGAGCTGTGACATGCAGGCATACTCCCCTTTCCCCCTCCTCTTCTGTGCAATACCATTTCCCCCATTAACAGCTCACCCTTCATAACATACAACGGAATGAATAATAAACGCACGCTTTCATTGGCACGATGCAGCTACAGCATATGCTGTAAAAACTGGTATTCCACTAATCATAGGCTATGTTATGTTGACATTTCTCAAAAATTGCGAAGCAGTTAACCTATGCTGTAGATAAGGGAATAGCCGAAAATGACATTAGCTTAATTTCGTCCCATCAACCCAGTATAGCCAATAGGCCTATGGCCAGACAGACCTACGGTGAAAATGACAATGTCTCCATTAGGTAAAGGGATCAATAACAGAAGACTGTTCCGTCACTTACACAAGCCAATGTGGGCAGTCGCTCCACTCACACTGTACAGTAGTAGCCTTTAGTATAACCTCAGAACTTCACTGTCTCTTTACCATATTTGCATCACATATGCACACACAAAAGAGAGATAATACACACGGGGGCATTGCAATTATAAATGCAGCACATAGTTCTAACCCGTTTGCATCAATAGGCTTACAGTCTAGAATACCGTCTATTCTATTTTAGATGATCAATTCCTACGCTTTTCTGTCGCCCACTCTACAAACCGGATCGATAGGAGAGAATGACCTTTAAATCAAATTGCTAGGAGAATGAACTGTGCGCATGAGGTTAGCATCAAAGGGTTAAATGGCATTGCGTCACTGATTTCAAATATCAAACAGTAAGGGAAGCCATTTTCTGAAGCCATCCTATAAGATTATTGTTGTAAAATCACAGCAACACTTCCCTGCCAGATAATAGAATCATTATTTTGTTTGCATTATATGTATTATTAGACACATGAAATGCATTGAATATTCTATCCAAAATCAATGTCAATAAGCCTAAGCTTATATTGTCATATTTGGCACCGTAAAAACAAAGGCATCTTGAATTGGGTCGATTTCCATAAATATTTTGGTGGCGTGGAATCAGAGTATACGAGACCACATTATCCCTAGCCTACCTATAAGCGTTACTTGGTTGTTTGAAACCTAACTGCCCCCCCCCCCCCCCCCCCCCTCACACACACACACACACACACACACACACACACACACACACACACACACACACACACACACACACACACACACACACACACACACACACACACACACACACACAAACTAAAAACAAAACACTAGGACCGAGTTTGGGAAACCCTGCAATACAGCACTTCTCGCGCGCCCTGTGTAACCGGTTGTAAATCCCTGAGCAGTGGTGTTGAAATGCCGACTGTCTCTCCGGTTAGAAGTGGCCGCTTATCTGACGTCCCGACAGGTCATCGCTTATTCAAGGTCCGATAATGGCTTGTTTAATGCCCGATCTAAGGCGAATACTGCAACGTTCGAAGAACAAAGTACACATTGTTCACCCAATTCTTAAGGAGAGAAAAGGCACACATCCCCATTTAGGCCTTGAACGAATAGGCTAATAGTAGCATTAGCAAACAGTCAACTAATTAGCCTGCAGTGATAATTGAATGGCAACATGCAATGACAACAGCCTCATCCATAGGCCTATACTGAATTCATAATCGTAGTTAGTGATTTGATAAACACAACCATGCTTGCGTGCAGGTTCGGTTGTAGACTATAAGTCTAAACACATTCTAAGGCAGTAAAAAACGTTTTTTAAACTGTGATTAAAAATGACTTCAGAAACGGGTCTCATTATAGGCCCTTAATAACATAAAACGTGTTCGGGCACCGCATGCCAACAATCTCCTGCATGCTGCATTGGCTTCATAGATTATTGTCAAAAGAGGATCATGGTTTTTAAAGGTGACAGCAAAGAGATAAATAAGTAGTCGAGGGCCTTAAAGTTGGGCCAAAAATTCCACATGTTGATGTTGATTATTTGCACACAATAACACACCGTTTGTCTACATTTTACAGTGGTAATAGTTCCAAAAATAGGATTGGAGACAATCTCTGATTTTACCACTCCTTATTTCACATCAGCTAACTATTTTCTAACACTGAAACTTTCAATGAACTCAGAGTTGAATAGTAGACAAGTAATTCCGAAGAGCATCCCAGCCTGACTCTTACATTGAAAACTGAAAAACTTATAATCATTTGGCATGAAAAAAATATTTTACATTACAGAAATATTATTGAATAGAGAAATCACTAGAGAGCCTGACAAATACAAATATTTGACAGTTAATCCTACCCTGAGAGCCGAGCCTGCATGCGCTCAAATACACCACATGCAACCAGGGTCGATCACACAGTAAAACCGCAGTCATACACACGACACACCCCACGCCGTACCCACAGATGCAACCCGAAACTCCAGTTGGGCAAACCCACACAAATCAACAAAGAAACAAAACGACCGTGAAATCAATTAATTCATTAATCAATGTTATATTACATGCTATTTAAACAAACGGAGTGGTTTCTAACATAAGAATTTGAATTTGTGTTTGAATATCTATTCAGCCAAGGCATCCAGCCAGGCTATCTTTTTAGGCCTATGTTTAAAGGCCTAAGGCCTATTCTGAG
The DNA here is from genome assembly GCF_045679555.1 of Salvelinus alpinus. Classification (NCBI taxonomy): domain Eukaryota; kingdom Metazoa; phylum Chordata; class Actinopteri; order Salmoniformes; family Salmonidae; genus Salvelinus; species Salvelinus alpinus. The sequence goes on from NC_092091.1 coordinate 20,513,194, forward strand.
ACGGCATCTTTAGGCCCCCTTTTATCCACTATTGGCTAAAGATTAAAAATGTTGTAGCTTGAAAAAGATATACAAATACATCATTACATCACATATTCATATCACATTCAATGATTCAATATCAAAATCAACACATTTAATCATTGTGTGTGTTTGTGTGTGTGTGTGTGTGTGTGTGTGTGTGTGTGTGTGTGTGTGTGTGTGTGTGTGTGTGTGTGTGTGTGTGTGTGTGTGTGTGTGTGTGTGTGTGTGTGTGTGTGTGTGTGTGTGTGTGTGTGTGTGTGCGACAATTGCATTAACCCAACACGCACCCAAAGATACTATGACAAACTTCAAGCCCAACTCTTTTAACATGCTGCACTTTTGTTCGATAAAGACTAGTTATTTATTTGATCAAATATTGGATTCATTTAATTTCCTCTGACTTGGTTATTACATTTATTATTATTATTAGTAGTAGTAGTAGTAGTATTTTATTTATTATTTATTTATACTATACTATGATTATGGTTTTATTGCCTAATATTTAGCCATATTTTCAGACATTTGAGCTGCCTCGTTGGTTGAATAACATTTTTTATACAAGTACTCATCTGCACTTTCTTTTCAGCTGACAACTGCAGAATTACGTCCATCAAGATCGACCTTTGAGACGATTTGCAGGCTGCTTCACTGATAACATTTTCAGCCCGTCCCATAAATCACTGAAAAGAAGAAAAACACAAAATGACTGACGAAAAGTTTTTAAACTTAAGGTTTGACTTAGTAAATAGAGGTAGGACTAGAGGCCATATGTTTTATGGTGCCAGAGAGCAAATTAACCAGTTCTTAACATGCCATGAACAGTAGGCTATGCTTACAGAAACAAACATCACAGTTGCGCTATGCGTTTTAACAGGAGCCCCTCACAATGTTGACAATAGCCTTCTGTCTGCACAGTGATATTGCTGGCCACACAGGTCACTCAAAAAAGATATTCACTAATCTGTGATCTGTTGTGGCCAGTCTTCCATACTGCCAATTAAATAACTCTGCCTTTTTTATTTGTCTTTACATTTGACCTTTGATGGAGGCGAATTCTTAATTTTTATTTCAAAAAGTAATACAACAATCCTCAATAAAGGCTCTGGTACAGGGTATTGCAGTTTTTCATTGTAGACCTATATCGTTTGATGATGCTAAACTTGTTGCTATAAAACAACTTAACAATAGAATAGGCTTTATGCAAAACATTTGCAGAAATACGATCACACAAAAAAAGACTGCCTACCTTCACAATATCTACATAATATGTCTGCAATTAAATCATGGAGGCCGATGAAGTTATGCTTTAATAATCTCTATTTCAGTAAAATAAAAGTAACAGCCCATAATAACGATTTAAAATGAGTCAGTCGTAGCTGATGATGGTGTGCATCTTGTATGTCCACCTCAGACATTGACCCAATGACTTGTTAGAAGCCAGCTATTAATAGTAAGTAATTATGAATAAGAGTCCATGGTTGACATAGTGACTGTTTCTCGCCTGCAGTAGCCCGGCCTCAGCGGGAGAGAGTCGCACCGCACCCAATTTCAGATCAGCCCCATTCAAGCCATCGATCCCAGGCAGAACGGTTGGCTGCACGGTGCGGTTAGTTATCGATTCCCCCACCATACCCCCCCCCCCCCCCCCCCTCACTTCAAATCCGACAGAGCACACACCTCTAGCCAGGCTGCAGAGGCAGTTTTCACACGCTCACATATTTATTTAAATACCATTTTGAATCTGGAAGTATGCGTGGGCAGGCTTTTACCGAAATTGGGGATTAGTAACTCAAGTATAATAATTCAATGAGACACAATTAAGCAAATTTGTATTGTAATCATATATTAAATATATATTAAATACATTCACAATTGATTTACCACGTATCCCATGGGCCTATTGTTATCAAACAATGTTTTTACTGATGATGTGGTAGACCTACATTCAACAAATGAGTCCAACTGAGAGATACACCTATTGTTATTGTGGGTTTGCTCTCACAGGCACCGCAGACCTCTTGACGTAAAAAAGATGATAGTTATTATTATGTAAATAATAGATCGAGTCAATCTCAGCGAAGTTAGTCAATGTTAACATTACCCCACTCTTACAAACATGTTGCACTGGCCCTTTTAGTGCTGTATCACATGAACTTCTCTGACAAAAATTATCCGTCGGTTATTGCCTTTCTTAATCAGGGAAACATCATAATGTACATACATTATATAAAGTAACGAGGTGTCACTAAATTATAAATATGTTTAATCAAAAAACAAAAGTTGAATTTATATCACTAATCTTTAGATGGGCACTCCTAAATTTCCTCAGCAGCCTGACTGTTTACTTAGCAATGCCACCATATTTCATTTTGCAACTTTCACTGACATTCGTTGCCAATTATGTATGATATGCCATGTCAATAAATTTAAGCATGAGGTCTACAACATTTTCCAAGTCACTCATTTTGTCACATTTGACTTCAGTTAAACATTACTTGTAAGTATAAATTCATGTTTCCATCGATAATGTGAGCACTTGAGCACTGTTTCTAAAGGCATTTTGCAGCTCTATATGACTATATAGTCATTATGGTATTATTTTGATATTATATCACATCAGGTTCTCGGCCTGCATAGGTAAATACAGGGTATTTATCTAAAGGTGATTAAGGAAGTGCTCGCTTCACTTTTATTAAAGAACAAACATCTAATAACAACATTTGATTGGTGAATTTTGCACACAGAGAAATCTATTTGATGATCTCAGATATAATGGAAGCCTAATGACTGGTAAAATATAAAGTATCTCTTCAAAAAAGAACAAAAAAGCTTAAGTCAAATGAAAATGTAGGCTACCAGTGAATTTATTCTGAACTGCAGTTAGAACCATTCTTCTTCCTAATAAGATATTTGAGCAGGTTGACTTTCAAAGTGGTCCCGAGTGAGTGTTATTGAAGCTGTGGGGGAATGCCTTGCAGCGGAGCCGTGTGGAAGGTAAACAAACAAATTGTATCAAGTTATCAGTATATTAGCACCAACTCTGCCTCATTACATTAAGGAGTATTGAGTTGTAAGTTTGCATTGGGAAACCTTGGCACTGCCCTGCGGTCTGAATGGAATAAATACTGTACAAACTAGCGTTTAAAGTGCAGCCCAGTCGATACACAGCCTACCAATCTTTGTGCAACATAAGTCAAAACAAAATCCATGGATTTAAAATACTGTACGCCCCATTTTACAGCACTACCCAAGGTCTGAAGAAAAGGTGCATCCGATTCTGTGGCATCTAGAATCCTGCAGGGGGAAATAATAGAGTTTTAGATAACACACTGATACATGCCAACTGGCAGAGCCTATAAGGTAGAGAGAAGTGCCTGGGGTTCTTTTCTGTAAGGGCAATGGAAGCAGGACTTGAAGTTGACTTTATCGTGTGCATGAACATGTTCAACCGTAGCCAGTAAAAACAAATATTGGGAGATTCATTAAAACAGTGGTCTATGGCTAGATCATATATACAACCAATAGGCTACACTTTAACAGTAAGCCTACATGAATCTGTGTTTACATTTAGGAGTGTTGTCATTAAATATGTAGCCATGGCTATTAGACATTAGTAACATGTTGGACTAGCTGATCAAAGACCTATGGGCTATTCATTCTGCAGTGCCAATAACCAAAACACATCACAACATTACGTGCATTACATAGATCCAGTATGATTTCAATGTCTAGAGATAAACATCTATTTTATTTTGACGTAGTAGGCTGTTGTTTTTCTCGAAAAAATAGAACCGCAGCACAAAATTGACAAAAGAGTGGCCTTTGGATAACCCAGACAGGAACTGACTTTTGAAGCGAAGTCCTTGAAATAACAGGCTTGGTTGGCTGGGCGCCATTATGAGTGCAATTAACTGGTGCTAACGGGTTATGAGGACCATTGCAACCACAAAATTTGAGCAAATAAAACCTACAACTGACCAATTCGAGAAGCATCTCTCGAAACTTATGAATCTTTTCCCTTCCCATTCTCCCTCCGAGGCATAATTAATTGGACGAACTGAATTTCACACACGAATTACTCACGAATCTATCGACCGATATTGAACGCCCAGGGCCTTTCTCGTAACCTTTTTTGGTGCGTTGCAATGCTACGAATATTAACGACCAGAGAAAGAGAAAAGTTATAAAATAACTTCAAACTTTATATTGACTCCCGTTTTAGATTGGGGTTCAATACAAATGTGTTGAAGTCATGATCTGCCCGTGCATTGTGAGATTGTTTTGAGTGACCATGACAAAAGCCAACACCCATTGGACTATATTATGGTAAACCCTACACGGACCCAAATGTATTGATTGGTAATGATGATGATTCATTGAGTAGGGTATACTCTGTAATGTTTGTAAATGAGTTGCTAATATAACACAACGTCCCCCTAACCGTCTACACACGCCAAACCGTAGGCTACATTATCCAAAGCAATTCTCAGGTTTGTGACTGAAAAATATTGAAAGTAAATAAATAATGTCTATCAATTTATAAGGCTTCCACTGATGCCACAGTTTGAAGTAGCGAACGGGTAGAATAATTGCCATGGTGTGGGGGTTGTAGTCTGGGCAGAGTAGGCCATCGTGAAAGACGAAAATAAAAGCCAAATACATTTGTATTATGAGTCCAATATGGGTTGTGTTTCGTGCATGAGTTTATGTGAGTTTATGTCAGACTCTGTGCTCTGTGTCTTCTGTAGCTCTAAAAGCTGCAATGATCGATTTTCTTCTTTTCTACAGCGTGATTCAGTAATCAGGGCCCCCTTCCTCACCGATCGATCACTATTGATTTGCCTACTAAATCCAGCGCCTGTAGCAAGACAGCCCAGTATGGCGCCCCGTACGGCCAGGGCACAGCGCGAGTGACACCTACTGACTAAGAGACGATAAAACAACAGGGTCAAAAGTCTCCCACAGAGCTCTGTGTACAACTCAAACATAATGGGATGAAGGGGCTGGATGGAGAGAGGGATACGAATGGATAGCTGTGTTAATAATTATACAATACACACATAACTAGGATATTGAATCTGTTATCACCTGTTGCCCAAGAAAACTACAATGATGATATATCCACTCTAGACCGTATGAAACTATCATCATCATCATCATCATCATCATCATCATCATCATCATCATCATCATCATCATCATCATCATCACCACCACCAGTCTGTCTATAGAGCAGACACAGTGTATAGTGTATGATTGTGCTTAGGAGAGGTCTGGAGTAGTCTTGATGTGAAATACAAATATGATAGTTGTGCTCATGTGGAGGTTAGGCCACTGTAGTAAACAGATTTGACTGCAATGGTTGATCAATGGGCTCTGTCCCACTGTAATTAGACACACAGCACCACAGCGTGGCTCCAGCAATTTCAGCACAATCACACACACACACACGCACACACGCACGCACACGCACGCACGCACGCACGCACGCACACACACACACACACACACACACACACACACACACACACACACACACACACACACACACACACACACACACACCAGAGAGAGTATGAAGGAATGAAGGAATAAAGTAAGATTGGAGTGAAAAAAGAGAGGCGACAACAGGGGAAAAAACTGACTGCATCAAATCCTCCTCCTATGCATCTAAACCTGTCTCCTCATGTTTTCACTGTTCATATCACCTTTATACACAGGTCCAGTACATACGGTAAGCAGTATATGTTTCTATTTGGTGCTTCTAAGTACTACTAGAGGTTTTCTTTTCAAATTTCTCCCCATAGAAGTCAGTGCACACTTAACACTCCAGTTTGTGTTGGAGGCAGTTATAAATACCATCTCAGCGCTCAATGGATAGGGCTCCAGTGGGCTCTGTTTGAAGTAGCAGACTGCAGACCTGCTGGAGGGGATTCTGACCTCAGTCCCTGTAGAGAACCCCCCAATTCCTACAGCAATGTGGGTCAATATATCCCTCTCCACCACTCCTTTTCTCTCATACACACATGCACACACACTGATCTCTGTTTCGCTCTCCTCTCTCTCTCTCTCTCTCTCTCTCTCTCTCTCTCTCTCTCTCTCTCTCTCTCTCTCTCTCTCTCTCTCTCTCTCTCTCTCTCTCTCTCTCTCTCTCTCTCTCTCTCTCTCTCTCTCGCACGTACGCACGCGTACGCGCACACAAATGCTTACTATTGTGCAACAGTCACTCAGTCTCCCATTGCGACCCAAACTGCATTAATATTGAATCAAACAGCAGTGTCTCCACCAGGCAGCCAGAGCAGCTCACCGCAGGCTAGCTCCCTGTCTGCACTCTGCAGGATGGAAGGAATATTCCCACTGGGCACCAGGGATGGATTAGCTTTAAATCAAGTTTAATACATGGCAATATACGCAAGCTCAATATATTTTGCTGCTGTATAAACCCGTTTTTACATCTTTAAGTACTGGCTAATGACTCATTTCCCACATCTTCCCTTAATTCTCCCTCTGCATCTCTCACCTTTTTACTATCACTGAAGTAGTCGTAATCATATAGTATTGCAGTACCATAACTGTAACACTGCATTTATGCTATGTTGTTCTCTCCCCCTTTGTCTCCCCAACCCCACCCATATCACCCCTCACAGCCTGCAAGCGCAAGGAGCAGGAGCATCACAAAGACCGCAACATGGTGCCCAAAAAGCAGCGGCTGGTCTTCACGGACCTGCAGCGCCGCACACTCATCGCCATCTTCAAGGAGAACAAGCGCCCGTCCAAGGAGATGCAGATCACCATCTCCCAGCAGCTGGGCCTGGAGCTCAACACTGTCAGCAACTTCTTCATGAATGCCCGGCGCCGCTGCGTGGACCGCTGGCACGACGAGCACAGCATCAGCCCCGGCCAGCCGGGCACCTCGGCCACCCCTTTCTCCAAGGCCTGAGACGCCCGGGGGGAGCCACGGGGTGGCATGGGGATGGGGAGGTGGTACCTCCTGTATCCCACTTCGTTCCTAATAACCATGTTGATGCCTCCTCATTCGTGCCATGCAACCACGTCTTGGTCAGTCGTAACTGTAACCACCACGATCCTGAACATCTCACCACTGGACTGTTATGAAGCAAGTGAAACGTAAAGGTAACATGTAGTCAGGTCCACACAAGGACAATCATCTGTTTTTCGATTGAATCAGCTTTCTGTTGATGGTGTCAGTCCATTTACACTACAGACACCATGATATGTTGCTTTGTTTAAACGATCTCAAAATCAAGCCTCGGCCAGCCTCCCTATCCAGGTAGTTGCTACTGAATCCCTCCCAGCACTCCCCTTTGTGTCAGCTACTCTGAGTCTCTCCTCACATCTCTCATCTCTCCACAAAGCAAAAAGGACAGAAGAACGGCAATAAACATGACAGCACACAGCCCTGTGATCATACCCAGTTCTGTGCACAAGGCCATCCTGGAGAAAATAACACAACCCCATTGAAAAAACAAAAGCTCAACCTCTCATTTCCTCTCCTCCCTCTATCCACTCCTTCTTCGCCAAAGGTATTCCCTGATGGCCAGCCATTTCAGCGAGCCACTCGAATCATACTCTGGCAAACTAATGAATCGAAAAATGAATCGATGCAGACAGGGAGAGGGAACGGGGCTTTGACCCTTCTTGAAGGTGAAACAGAAGACGCTTGGCAATAAAGATACTCAGATCTGCCCGGCTGCCTAGGTCTATATTGTTGCACAGATGTTGGAGGCCTGCAGGGAGACTTTCGTTGCTTGGGAGAAGCAGAAGTGTCTGTCGGGGAGGTGAGGGAGCGATACGTCTGGACATGCTCTTTGTTCAGGAGGGAGCTGCTTTTCACTGATCAATACAGAAACCAAGCGACAACACGGCCAGGCAGGCGACAAGCGAACGGCATTATAACTGCTGTATAGAATGTAAGAAGAGCACATGGAACCCAGTGGAGGTGGCGACACAATGGCCTAACAGCTGCCCAGTCTGCTCTGCACATAAGGTGCCCCAGTGCCCCCTGCTGGTTATAAGAGTAAGCTGCAGCCAGCAGTCCTCTAGGAAAGGCCTCACGGTGTGTTCCAGGGCTGGGGAGAGAGAGGCCATGGCACATGTTCAGGCCCTCGCAGATCTCTGAAGGCAGATCAATAGTGAGCCATTATCCTATTGTTGTTCCTCATCCAACGAGGACTGGTGAAGTAGGAGGAGGGGGATGGTTCAAGTAGCGCCCAGTACTCTGGAAAATAGAAGTCAGGTTTTTAGCAAACACTCCAAATACGTTACCTTGATAATACTCACCAAGCAAATAGATGGCCTTGTGTCACAACCCACACGCTAGGGTATTGAAAAGATACACACAGAAACACATACAGCTGATATAGAGATATGTCTCAGTTTCATTTAGTGGACAGAGGGGTAATGATGGATCCAGAAACATTTGAGGTGCTACGGAGATTGAGCTTTACCTCATCATTTATGCAAAAATGGTGAGGAGGTTTCCTGTTTTGAAACATCTCAAATGACACACAGTTTAGATGCATTTATCCGTCTGTTACCAAAAATTATGATCAGCAGATTTGGAAAAGAGCAAATTTCCCACTGGATATTCCCACACAATGGTTATTATCTGTGGCTAGCCATCACACACTACAGTCACAAATGCTACAAGAACTAGTGCCAATGCTAACTGCCTTAATGATAATCAGAGAATATGGTACTGCATTCACACACAGCTACAGTGTACCCTACCCATAATGATGGGCAGCATGTACCATAGCAACCAACAATCAACTTTTAAGTGAATTAGAATCTACTTTTTTAGAAAACGAAAAGTTAACCAGATTTTAAGGCATACAATACCAAACCTCAAAACCACAAGATACCACAATATGTGTAACAAAGACAAATCCACCAACACATTTTTGAAACAGAGGAAAATCTCTCTCTTTCATTCTATCTTTGGTTCTCTACCCCCTCTTCCCCCATCCCCCTCTTCCCTCTCTTTCTCTCTCTTTCTCTCTTTCCCTCTCTTTCCCTCTTTCACTCTATAATATTGATGCGGGTAATTAGTACCATAGACACAAAGTTTCTCTTTCTTGTTACTTCTGTGCTCTGTCGTGCATAAGTAAGGCACCTTGTTGATAAATCAAAAAAAGACAAATGAAAGGACTTTTTAAAATAAAAAAAGAGCGATGTGTGGACCTAGACCAATGAAGGACATCGTTTTTTTTGCATTATATGTGAATATTGACAAGGAGGAGACATTTCCCAAGACAAGGAGAAAGCAGGGAGATGGACGGTGTATTCTTCATGCCGTTACATGTCAGGGCTGCGGTCTGTACTTCAGCACCTCGTTCATCTGAGCCCCAAAAACGGGCTGTGAAAAGGGGACACAACATGACCTCCATATGTCCTTGCTGATTATATGTGTGTATGGGGAGGGAGGGATGAAGGTTAAAGGGGAGTTAGAACATGGATGTTATCTGTGGGGTCTTAAAATGCAACTGTAGCATTTCCAACTATGTAGTTAGATTAACTGTGCAGAATAGATAAGACACTTTGATAGTTTGATAGAACGCCTCTAAACTCGCTTTGCTATAAGCAGTGAGTTTAAAGTCTCGAACGATGAGAAAAATTGATTTGTGGTACACAGTTCAGCAAGGACAGAATTCAGCTTTATGTACGTGGCTGAATAAATGACCTTTGTTTGTAGTGAGAACCGATGTGGCTACCTCACTAAGCTGAGTGGTTTGTGAAACCGCCACGAATACCAAAGATTACTCCAGCCTGCCAGTCCCATGCTACCCGGGGGACACACACCAAAAAGAGCCCCCCTCTGCCCCAACGTTGTTAAAGACAGACACACTGACACAAACAGACACACTGACACACTCCACACACATACCGTAAATGTACAGTGCAGTCAGGCTGCATTGTACCACAAAGGAGGAGGTGGCTACCATGCAGATAGAGTTGAGTGCCTTTTTCCTTCAACCACAGGTGGGACTGCTCTGGACACACGCACGCACACACACACACGCACGCACGCACGCACGCACGCACACACACACACACACACACACACACACACACACACACACACACACACACACACACACACACACACACACACACACACACACACACACACACACACACACACACACACACACACACACACACACACACACACACACACACACAATTTGTTATTAGATGGACAGAAAGGGGCACAGAGTGGGGGCTGTGTCAGCATCTTCTTTCATATTGACTTTCCATCTTGATACACTAGAATAAAAGCACTTTATCATGTAGAAAGTCTAGAAAACATTTTCTAGACACAATTTATTTCAGACAAAAATATGTTACTTTGAATTCCGTAAATCACTTTGTTACTGCATAGTAGTTGCTGTCGGAGGGGCTCAGAGGGTGCCCTTGTTTTCTTAGCCTGGTGTTCTTCTGTTCTCCGTCCCTTCACTCCTCCCAACAGAGATATTTTTATGTAACAGAGAGGGAGGAGGTAAAGGGCTTGGCAGAAGTCAACAGTGGCCAGGATGTAGTTGTAATATCTTACCACTGTATATCATTCTCCCTCCACACTTGCTGCAAGCACTAATGCTGCGCGGGGCACCTGAACAGTCATTGACAATTATAGACAGACACAACTTCTCTCTCCCTCCGCCTCCACCCTGTCTATACTCACACATCAACCTCTCCCCCTGGCCAGAGCTAAGACTTGGTAGGCATCTGTTGACAATTAATTCTGAAATACCTCAAACCTTTCAAGTTTATGTAATTAACTGAAAATAATCATCCTAATGATAAAAATGACTATGATTCTATGATACTATGATTCTATGATTCTATGATAGTTAGTTTTGGAACTTGTGACTTGAAGCTTTATACTGTTCAATGTTTTTATTTGTTTGCTTATTTTTCTTTTACGTTTCCTGTTTGTTTTGCTGCGGCATGCACTTAATGTTTTCATAAAGTAAAGACATTGTGAATGTTTCTGTGGAAAAAGAGGAAGAGACAGGAGAGAATGCTAGAAGAGGAAGGGAAGAGAGAGAGGGCTACAAGAGCTACTTAACACATAGATAGATATTTAGCTCAGCTATTTGAGGTGTGTATTTTTAAAGAAAAAAAAATGTAACGGATTTGGATCGGATAAAAAAAAAGCATAATTTGAATATCAATCTTAGGAAGATGTTTTTTTACTCATCCCAAGCTTTCTTCTGCCATTTTGTTCTCTTTTCTCCAAAACAGTTACTTTTGAAGTGTGTTCCAAGTGCTCCTGATGTTATTAATATATTGAAAACAGCACCTCCTATTGAAAGGGAGGTGCAACATTTCTTTTCTGCATGGATATTGTATAACTGTATAGAAACCTACAGGAATGACCTGTGATTTCGTGCGATAAGAGGAAGGAAAGACTGAGGTGGATGGAGGGGGGTATTTAGCAAAAGGGTGGGCTGGGGTCGGGATTTGGCATTTGTTTTTAGAAATTTTTGTCACTGTTGGATTCTCTGGTTGTGTGCATGTGTTGTTGCAACCCTCTCCCCTCCCCATGTTTTTTTAATGCATATAAATCCTGACAGTAGGGGACAGTGTGCTGGGGGAGGTTCCACCCCTCCTCTCCAATCAATCTCATTCAATCTCATTCCTCAGCCTGGCTACTAACATGGTCCTGTTGGTGGCTGTCCTGCTTTTCCAAGGCCGGGTTGTTTCCTTGGAGTTAATCAGAGGGACTAAGCCACAGGCCTGTATGTACTGTATGCCATCATTTTCTTCAGTCTGTGTGTGTATGTGTGCCTGCATTTGTATTTATCTGAAGAAGTGATCTTTCTTTGGTTTGCAATCTTTGTCAAGCGAAATTCTAACATTTACCAACCAACCAGTACATTGGCAACTGACCCCTCCAACTAGAAATGTTCATCTACTGTTAAACAGCATATGTGCATCATCTTCCTTTGGGATGTAAAGTTGCCAGTCTGCCTGCAGTCAGACCCGGTTAACACCCCAGTCTCACTGTGCTCTCCCTCTTCTGGTGCCTGTTAATCAATCAGAACCAAGTGTCTTTGTGATGGTAGAAGACAATCAGTTTCAAAACAAGAAAAAGGTAGAGAGAGGACAGGCCAGCAGGGGGGGTTGGAAGGAGAAATCGGGAAAAGAGGCTCTCTGGGTCATTTACAGATGTATTGCGCCGACTGCAAAAATATGCCCACTACCCACTACTACCCACCACCCCACACCCTATCATCAATCTCATCACAAACAACACATCATTACAAACAACTCAAACCAAACAGTTATACCTTACCTCGAGACACTCCTACTCTGACACCCCTTGTCTATATGATTAACCCAATGCAAACTACGCAACCCACAATGCAGTGCTGTGCAATGCAAGACAGCTGTTACTACATTTCCCATCTGACCCCTGTCCAACATGGTCTCCTGCTGATCTAATGTTGATGAAACCAGCCATGAGAGATATGAGGCTCTGGCTGGTGGCTTTTGCACAGAAAACTATGCAATCACCTGACCCCCCAATCTTAATCATTGCTGCTGGGTCAGAGTGTACAAACTTCTATCCCCCACCTACCCTTTCCATTTCATGACATCTGCCCCCTTCCCGGTTTCCGCCAGAGTGGGTTTAGCAGCTTCAGTCACTCAGGGTACTGTAGAGAGGGCCTGGAGAAGAGAGGCACTGCAGCACTGACTCTCTAGTGTGTACCAGACTGTGCTTTTACAGCTTTTAGAAAGACCCCAAACTGTCATTTACATGAAATGGAGTCCATGCCCAAGTGGGTAGACTAAATCAATTTGCTACATGGTTCAATGTGTTACAATGTTGTACTGTATAGTCTCTGTTCAGGGGCAACGAAGGCCCCAATCAATCAATGCAGAGACATCCATATGGAAGGAGCACTCTTTAAAGGCAAGGGCGACTTACAGTACACATACTCATACACACACACACACACACACACACACACACACAAACTCACTCACCTGCATGGAATTACAGACAAGTCTGCGCTTTGAGAGCATTTGAATTCAGAGGTATGACAATCTGACAACTGAACCGAGACCATGCCCAGCTCTTAAAGCTGCTCTAGTTTCCTGTGAGTGATTTCAACACTGGCCATGTAAACATGCCTCCCTTGCTGTTAGAAAACACACACAAACACACACACACACACACACACACACACACACACACACACACACACACACACACACACACACACACACACACACACACACACACACACACACACACACACACACACACACACACACACACACACACACACACACACACACACCTGTGCTGAAGGCCCAACACACTGAGAGCCTCTTGTCCCTCCTCCTACTGCAGAAGCAGGAGAGCCTGTGGATAACTCTTTATTTAGCTTTAGTGGATACTTTCGAGAAGGGAAAAAAATCGGAGTAATAACCGTTACAGAAAATAAGAATTTAAAAAGGATAATATGGGTAAATTGCGTGTTTTGAAACAAATTAACAAATAAAACAATTGTAAAACATCTGTGCTGTCTCAGTTTGGTTTGTTTTCGCTCTTGAAAGGATGTAATGTTCTATGGGAAAATACACAAATGTATACCCCAAAACATGGGGCACACACATCCTACAGTATGTTGCAATCCAAACAATCTTCTCTCAATTACTATGCATCCCAAGGTGTATTGAATTCATCTAATTTAACAATGTAGGTGACTGCTGAAATAAAAATATGATTTTTAAACCAATAAGGTGTCAAATATCATTTATTTAGAAAAAATGCATACAAAAGAGAACAGAAAAACATACAAATGTAGGATTTCAATTTGAGACAGTTTGCTACAGGAGGAAAATAATCCTGCAACAACAGGACATGTGAATTATTATGTGGATTATATAATTAATTGACATTTTTGTAGGAGTTGATACATATTTCGTAAGGTAAATTACAAACTTCAGAAGCCTTTTTAAACTTCAAATACACTACAAGTTATGCATTTTCAGCATTACAGGAAATGCACTACTGTATATATACAAAGTATGTTTATATCCCTTCAAATGAGTGGATTCAGCTATTTCAGCCACACCCGTTGCTGACAGGTGTATAAAATTGAGAACACAGCCATGCAAGCACCATAGACAGACATTGGCAGTAGAATGGCCTTACTGAAGAGCTCAGTGATTTTCAACGTGGCACCGTCATAGGATGCCACCTTTCCAACAAGTCAGTTTGTCAAATATCTGCCCTGGTAGAGTTGCCCTGGTCAACTGGAAGTACTGTTATTGTGAAGTGGAAACATCTAGGAGCAACAACGGCTCAGTCGCAAAGTGGTAGGTCACACAAGCTCACAGAACGGGACCACCGAGTGCTGAAGCGCGTAGTGCGTAAAAATGCAACATTCACTACCGAATTCCAAACTGCCTCTGGAAGCAATGTCAGCACAATAACTGTTAGTCAGGAGCTGCACGAAATGGGTTTCCATGGCCGAGCAGCCGCACACAAGCCTAAGATCACCATGCGCAATGCCAAGCGTCGGCTGGAGTGGTGTTAAGCTCGCCACCATTGGACTCTGGAGCAGTGGAAACACATTTTCTGGAGTGATGAGTCACACGTCACCATCTGGCAGTCCAGTAGATGAATCAGGGTTTGGCGGATGCCAGGAGAACGCTACCTGCCCAAATGCACAGTGCCAACTGTAAGGTTTGGTGGAAAAGGAATAATGGTCTGGGGCTGTTTTTCATGGTTCGGGCTAGGCCCCTTAGTTCCAGTGAAGGGAAATCTTAACGCTACAGCATACAATTACATTCTAGACGATTCTGTCCTTCAGACTTTTCGGCAACAGTTTGGGGAAGGCCCTTTCTTGTTTCAGCATGACAATGCCTCCGTGCATGGAGCGAAGTCCATACAGAAATGGTTTGTCGAGATCGGTGTGTAAAAACTTGACTGGCAATGTTCCAACATCTAATGAGAAGCCTTTCCAGAAGAGTGGAAGCTGTTAAAGCAGCAACGTGGGAACCAACTCCATATTAATGCCCATGATTTTGGAATGAAATGTTCAACCAGCAGGAGTCCACAGATGTTTGGTAATGTAGTGTATCTCCTGCAACAGGGTGATCAAATTAAGATCGTACATCTGTATGCCATCCTCACAAACCACTCCCATATCATCCAACCATCATTTGAACAGCTACACCCCGGTCTGGGATTCTGCTGTCCAAGGTGCTGAACTACCAGTGCTAAATCATGGGTTAAACTATGACCCTATAGACAGGCCCTATTTGCAATGTTTTTACTGCTGTAGAAAATATATTATTCTTGTAGTTGTGGAGGGACCTACACACATTATCAATCCCATTTCCATCTATTTGGATGAACCATTTTCAGTAATATTCTTCGGAGCATCATCGCTCTGTGTTTGGCCTGCTAGTGTGACATTTTCACCTAAAGTTCCCCTCCTGTCCACCGGGGGAGCTGTGCTACGGCGACTAGCTCCAGAAGTGATGAGACGGCCGATGCCTCGGCCCTGAGACATGGCGTAGGAGGAGCGGCGGTGGGAGTCTCCTCTCCTGAAGCCAGACTTCTGCAGCTCTACAGGCCCGTGCTTGGTGATGTGAACCTGGGGGAAATCAGAGAACAGGTCAAACATGACTTCTCTCCACTGTGGGTAATGTAACATGGCCATTCCACATGCGCACGCACGCACACACACACACACACACACACACACACACACACACACACACACACACACACACACACACACACACACACACACACACACACACACACACACACACACACACACACACACACACACACACACACACACACACACACACACACACACACACACACAGAGTCAATGGCAGTCTCACCCTATGTTTGTCTGGGTTAGTGAGGATGATGTTGAGGGTGTGGATGGTAAAGGAGGGTAGGACAGCAGTCCAGGCTGTCAGCAGGGCTGTGAACCACACCACCGGGCTGGGGAAGGCATTCTGAGACACACCTGATCAGACCACAGACAGACACACCCAACCACCTCAATATTACCACACACATAGTCAGTTCAAGACAGTATAAAATATCAATGTTAAGACAGTGGTAGAAGTGAGGTGTGTACCAGGGAAGTAGTAGTCAACTGGGGACATCTCAAATAGCTTGGGACTGTGAGTGATAGGCGTACACACAAAGAACAGGTCAAAGCTGACACACATCGCAGCCACACTCCACTTAGTCCAGTGTCTGGTCAGGAGAATGATCTGAGACACACAAACCAACACACAATGTCCATGTCAATACATGTATCATAATCATCAACGATAATCAGCAGTGATGTGTAACTTCATAGAACTGTTTACGTCCGTTCCATGACCTCTAACTCTTTTAACCTCAATGGTGGCAGAGAACAACAATGCTATGCTGACAGTGACGGCCATGGTCTGGTAGTCCAGGGCAGAGTTGTAGAAGACCCCCAGGGGCATAAAGAAGAGAACCAGAGAGGTGTAGAGGGCATGGAGCAGGGTGGCAGCCAGCAGCCAGGTGTTGAACAGCTCCTGTCTCTGGCCAACCTTGTAGAGCTCCGGCCAGCTCAGACTGCACTCTGCACTCACATCCTATAGGAGAGAGCAGATCAAACAACAGTATGGTAAGAGTCAGGAGTGTGTCCATGGCCACATGGTGTAAAACAGAAACACTGGGCCCCTTGAGATTTCACACCTCGTTACAAAGATGCCTTTCTCTTTTCTCTTACCTGCTCAAAAATGCCCAGGCATTCTACTGGCATTGCAGTGTAGAACACAGTGTACAGGATGATGAACCAATTCTCATACAGAGACTGGAAGAAAACAGCACAGAAAATGGCTAAAACATTGGGCTCTTTTAAAAAAGGTTGCAGTTCCATTATATGATTTGGGGGGTATTTGTTGGGGGGGGTTACAGGTATTTACGTTCATATAATTTCATAATCCATATATTTTCTATTCATTATATATACATTGTACCTGTGGGCTGCCACTCCAAAGAAGAAGAAAAAAAGAAGAGAACATAAAATAAAAACATTACAAAGGATCATATTTTTTGTTTAATTAATAATAAATTAAGTATAAACAGGAAAAGAAAACAAAAAAAGAAAAGGGCCTCCCATTCCCCCAACCCCAGCCAACAGCCAGCTGTAACAGTCTCTGATTGATTGAGAGATTCAAGGAGCTATCATCGTTATGTAACATAATAGATGCAAAGCATGAATATTTACATTCAAGCACTTCTAAATTAATTTTGTAACTTTGCCCCAGAAACATTTAACTGCAGGGCACTCCTACATCATATGAAGGAAAGTGGCTACCTGATTTAGGGGACACAGTGAAGAGGTGGGAGTTGGGGCCAATTTAATCGTAAAACGTTTCCTTGGTGTTAAATACAGTCTGTGAACAAACTTAAAATGTATAAATTGGTTTAGATTGCTGGATGCCAATGTCATATTTTTCCATATTCTCTTCCAGTTAAACGGTCGTTCAGATTCAGTCAGATCTGTGGACCATACTTTTTAATGGCTGTCTCAGAATATGAGCTTTCCAAAAGTTGATAATTTATTTTTAAATTCCATAATTGGATGGTTCGGGAGTTGCGTTTCCCGAGAGACTCCATAGGCCAGGATAGCTGACCTAAGTTGTAAATATAGAAAAAAGGAGTTGCCTGGTAATGTGTATGTATCTTTCAAATCTTGGAATGTTCTCAAACCATTACTGTACATGATATCGCCAAGGGTACGGTTTCCACATTTGGACTGTTGGTTGGGATGTAAAAGGCCTCCCTCCGTATTGCAAGGCATTATTGTGAAATATTGGAGTATGGGCATGCCATTTTGATTACCTTGATTACCAGTTACATTGTTTTTCAATAGCCAGAAGGGGAAGCCATGGGAAGCATTGAACTACAGAAATTCAGCCAGGGCAATATATTAATTTCAATAATATTTATTCTGCCGGTTAAAGCAACTGGAAAGTTATTCCATCTACTGAGGTTGGATTGAATTGATTTGAGCGTTCTGTTAAGGTTTCTGACAGTGGTTTTATCCAAGGAAGGAAATATATCTACTCCCAAATATGTAAAATGGGAAACAACTGGGATTCCATGAGCAGAGACCAGTGGCGGTCGGTGCCGTTTAAGATGAGGGAGAATTATACTTTTTTTAATGAACATGGATTTATTTCTATTACAGCATATTGGATGACTGTCATTCAATCCCATTCACCCAGTTCAATGTAACATCGA
Source organism: Salvelinus alpinus (assembly GCF_045679555.1). NCBI lineage: Eukaryota > Metazoa > Chordata > Actinopteri > Salmoniformes > Salmonidae > Salvelinus > Salvelinus alpinus. Next base: position 20,531,516 of record NC_092091.1, read on the forward strand.
TAGGTTGAGGCTACTACATCAGTCTTAAATGTTCTCTGTACCCATCATGAGGTTGCTACAATGTAGCCTATGAATGAAAGACTACAACGTAGGTGCACAGGTCGAGATAATTTTGAGTAATCAAGGTGACAGACAGTGACACATTCAATACCGCTTTGCACTCTTGACTGCATCTAGCTGATCTAGGGTGTAATCATTAGTCCAATAATTGCAAACAAGAGTTTCTATTGGACAAATTCATGTATGTTAATCCCCGTTATCCCCAAATTCATGTATGTTTAAGCTCCTTTGTTTTGTTAATGTTGAGGGAGAGGTTAATTTCTTGGCACCACTCCACCAGGGCCCTCACCTCCTCCCTGTAAGCCATCTCGTCATTGTTGGTAATCAGGCCTACAACTGTTGTGTCATCTGCAAACTTGATGATTGAGTTGGAGGCATGCGTGGCCACGCAGTCGTGGGTGAACACGGAGTACAGGAGGGGGCTGAGCACGCACCCTTGTGGGGCCCCTGTGTTGAGGATCAGCGAAGTGAAGGTGTTGTTTCCTACCTTCACCACCTGGTGTTGAAGGCTGAGCTATAGTCAATGAACAGCATTCTTACATAGGTATTCCTCTTGTCCAGATGGGATAGGGCAGTGTGCAGTGCGATCATAAATTGAAGTGGGTCTAGGGTGTCAGGTAAGGGAGAGGTGATATGATCCTTAATTACCCTCTCAAAGCACTTCATGATAACAGAAGCGAGTGCTATGGGGCGATAGTAATTTAGTTCAGTTACCTTTGCTTTCTCAGCTACAGGAACAATGGTGGCCATCTTGAAGCAAGTGGGGACAGCAGACTGGAATAGGGAGAGATTGAATATGTCCGTAAATACTCCAGCCAGCATGCGCATGCTCTGAGGACGCGGCTAGGGATAACGTCTGGGCTGGCAGTCTTGCGAGGGTTAACACGTTTAAATGTCTTACACTCATCAGCCACGGAGAACAAGAGCCCACAGTCCTTGGGAGCGGGCCATGTGTGGCACCGTGTTATCCTCAAAGCGGACGAAGAAGGTGTTTAACTTGTCCGGGAGCAAGACATCGGTGTCCGTGACGTGGCTGGTTTTCCCTTTGTAATATGTGATTGTCTGTAGACCCTGCCACATACGTCTTCGGCGACTCCACTTTGTCTCTGTACTGATTTTTTTGCCAGTTTGATTACCTTATAGAGGGAATAACTACACTGTTTGTATTCAACCATATTCCCAGTCACCTTGCCATAGTTAAATGCGGTGGTTCGTGCTTTCAGTTTTGTGCGAATGCTGCCATCTATCCACGGTTTACGATTTGGGTAGGTTTTAATAATCACAGTGGGAAATGATGAAGTCAGTCACCGTGTCAGTATATATGTTGATGTTATTCTCAGAGGCTACCCGAAACACTTCCCAGTCCGCGTGATCAAAACAATCTTGAAGCATCGATTCCGATTTGTCAGACCAGCGTTGAATAGACCTAAGCACAGGTACTTCTTGTTTGAGTTTTGTGCCTATAGGAAGGGATGAGCAAAATGGAGTCATGATCTGATTTGCTGAAGGGAGGGTGGGGGAGGGCCTTGGAGGTAGTGGTCAAGTGTTTTAGCAGCGCAAGTACTACAGTCAATTTGTTGATAGAACTTTGGTAGCGTTTTCCTCAAATTTGCTTTGTTAAAATTCCCAGCTACAATAAATGGGGCCTCAGGATATGTGGTTTCCAGTTTGCACAAAGTCCAGTGTAGTTCCTTGAGGGCTGTCGTGGTATCGGCTTGAGGGGGAATCTACACGGCTGTGACTATAACCGAAGAGAATTCCCTTGGGAGGTAATACGGTCGGCATTTGATTGTGAGGTATTCTAGGTCGGGTGAACAAAAGGACTTGAGTTTCTGTATGTTATCACAATCACACCATGAGTGGTTAATCATAAAACCTACAGCCCCGTCTTTCTTCTTCCAGGAGAGTTCTTTATTCCTGTCTGCGCGATGTACTGAGAACCCAGCTGGCTGTATTGAACGGGGACAGTATATCCGGAAAGAGCCATGATTCTGTGAAACAGAGAATGTTACAGTCCCTGACGTCTCTCTGGAAGGTGATCCTAGCCTTGAGCTCGTCTACTTCATTGTCTGGAGACTGAACATTAGCGAGTAATATACTTGGAAGCGGTGGATGGTGTGCACGCCTCCTGAGTCAGACTAGAAGTACACTCCGAATACCTCTTCTCCACCGGTGGCGCCTTGGAGCAGCCTCTGGGATAAGTTAAATTGCCATGGAGTGTTCGAACAAAGGATCCAATTCGGGAAAGTCGTATTCCTGGTCGTAATGCAGGTGAGTTACCGCCGCTCTGATATCCAAAAGTTATTTCCGGCTGTATCTAATAACACAAAAAACTTTCTGGGGTAATAATGTAAGAAATAATACACACAAAAAAAAAATACTGCAAAGTTGCTTAGGAGCTAGAAGCAGAGCTGCCATGTCTGTCGGTGCCATCTTTTTCCAGTGTTGGATAGCCATAGCCAGCTAACTAACATAGCATCCCTCTCTGTTTGAACCGGGTGTTTACGTAGGCTAAACTAACTAGCTGCATTAGCTAAGTGAAAGTGAAAGTGAAAAATGTTTTACTAGGAAATATAGCTAGCTCTCCCTCTCTCTCTCCCTCTCTCTCTCTCGCTCTCTCTCTCTCTTTTTGCTTCTCCTTAATTTTGGAAGAAATTAATGTGTTCAAAACTGTTCAACTATTATCTTTCTCTCTCTTTGAGTCAACTCCTCAGCACAATTTATTTGCTGCAGTGCTAGCTAGCTGTAGCTTATGCTTTCAGTACTAGATAAATTATCTGATCCTTTGATAGGGTGGACGACATGTCAGTTCATGCTGCAAGAGCTCTGATAGGTTGGAGGACATCCTCCGGAAGTTGTCCCAATTACTGTGTAAGTCTATGGAAGGGGGTGAGAACCATGAGCCGCCTAGGTTTTATATTGAAGTCAATGTATCTAGAGGAGGACAGAAGCTAGCTGTCCTCTGGCTACATCATGGTGCTACCCTACAGAGTGCTGCTGAGGCTACTGTAGATCTTGCAAAACAGTCTGTTTTAATCAATTATTTGGTGACGTGAATATATTTACAATATTTTTATCTAAAAAGGCTAACTTTTTTAATGTTGCACTATTTTTATGTTCATGAAATTCACTGAGGATGGTCCTCCCCTGCCTCTTCTGAGGAGCCTCCACAGGTAGAGGTGGAGTCTTCCATCAGGCAGTAGGGCTGATTTGGTTATATCAATTTTATAACTTGAGATTACGATGAATTTATCTATGATCTTCAATGCGTTTGGGAGCGATTGATATACATTGTCTAGATATGGTAAAGTATCATTTGCGTATAATGAGATTAAATGATCAGTAGATTTGAGGGAAATTTCTATTATTTCCTTTGATTGATGAATTGCATATGTTCCATTGAGAATAAAATTAGCAAAGGAGAAATTGGATCGCCTTTTCTGCTGCTTTTAGTAATTCTGAACAGAGAGGAGCAGATATGACCTGTTAAAACTTGGCTATGTGATTGGCATATAGCATTTTAATTATATTAATTAAATTGGAGCCAATTCCCGTATGTTCCAAGACAGACCAGAGATATGACCAATCTAGTCTATCAAAAACAAATGATGCATCGAGAGATAAAACAGGTCAAGGAGCTGTTGTTTCTGATGAAGCATTTTAGATACAGTATGTAGTAATTGATGGCGGTTATCCAGCGATAATTAATTTTGTTAGTGTGGACCAATTTTGGTAAGTACATCTCGAGATGGGATGACAACATTTTGGAAAACAGTTTAATATCTGTGTTTATCAAAGATTTGGGGCCATAGTGTCGAACACTGGGTGGCATCCTTACCTTTGTTTTATTAAGGGGAAATTAGTGCTGTATTCACATCTTAAATAAACCCTTGTAAACGGCTGTGTTAATAATTTTGAGCAATATTGGACCTAATTGATTTCAACAATTTAAATAGAGCTCAGAAGCAATACCGTCCCATACAGGCGATTTGCCTTTATTCATACTACCCAATGCCCTTTTGAGATCATTGAGAGAGACTTGGTCTCCCAGCGAGGTGGCTTCCTCTGTTGAGAGAAGATGAGTTCCTCATTATTTTAGAAAGAACTTAGTCAGGCCTGGTCTGGATTTACAATCAGAGACTTTGTTGTCCTGAAGCCACAACTTTAGAAGTATGCTTGGGGTCAATGTACATTTGGAAGACCCATTTGCGACCAAGCTTTAATAAACTTCCTGACTGATGTCTTGAGATGTTGCTTTAATATATCCATATCATTTTCCTTCCTCATAATGCCATCTATTTTGTGAAGTGCACCAGTCCCTCCTGCAGCAAAGCACCCCCACAACATGATGTTAGCACCCCGTGCTTCACAGTTGGGATGGTGTTCTTCGGCTTGCAAGCGTCCCCCTTTTTCCTCCAAACATAACGATGGTCATTATGGCCAAACAGTTCTATTTTTGTTTCATCAGACCAGAGGACATTTCATCAAAAAGTATGATCTTTGTCCCCATGTGCAGTTGCAAACCGTAGTCTGGCTTTTTTATGGCGGTTTTGGAGCAGTGGCTTCTTCTTTGTTGAGCGGCCTTTCAGGTTATGTCGATATAGGACTCGTTTTACTGTGGATATAGATATTGTTGTACCTGTTTCCTACAGCATCTTCGCAAGGTCCTTTGCTGTTGTTCTGGGATTGATTTGCACTTTTCGCACCAAAGTACATTCATCTCTAGGAGACAGAACGCGTCTCCGTCCTGATCGGTATGACGGCTGTGTGGTTCCATGGTGTTTATACTTGCATACTAGTGTTTATACAGATGAACGTGGTACCTTCAGGCGTTTGGAAATTGCTCCCAAAGAAGAACCAGACTTGTGGAGGTCTACAATATTTTTTCTGTCTTCGCTGATTTCTTTTGATTTTCTCATGATGTCAAGCAAAGAGGCACTGAGTTTGAAGGTAGGCCTTGAAATACACCCACAGGTACACCTCCAATTGACTCAAATGATGTCATTTAGCCTATCAGAAGCTTCTAAAGCCGTGACATCATTTTCTGGTATTTTCCAAGCTGTTTAAAGGCACAGTCAACTTAGTGTATGTAAACTTCTGAGCCACTGGAATTGTGATAAAGTGAATTATAAGTGAAATAATCTGTCTGTAAACAATTGTTGGAAAAATTACTTGTGTCATGGACAAAATAGATGTCCTAACCGACTTGCAAAAACTATAGTTTGTTAACAAGAAATTCGTGGAGGGGTTGAAAAACGAATTTTAATGACTCCAACCTAAGTGTATGTAAACTTCCGACTTCAACTGTACAGTATCAGTCAAAAGTTCAGACACACCTACTCATTCAAGGGTTTTTCTTTATTTTTACGATTTTCTACATTGTAAACATCAAAACTATGAAATAACACATATGGAATCATATAGTAACCAAAAAAGTGTTAAACAAATCTAAATATATTTTTTTACTGTTGGAAAAGCATTTCAGGTGAAGCTGGTTGAGAGAATGCCAAGAGTGTGCAAAGCTGTTATCAAGGCAAAGGGTGGCTTCTGTAAAGAATCTGAAATATAACATATATTTTATATATTTTGATTTGTTTAACACTTTTTTGGTTACTATATGATTCCATATGATGTCTTCACTATTATTCTACAATGTAGAATATAGTAAATATAAAGAAAAACCCTTGAATGAGTAGTTTTTTTTGCAGTGGTGTAAAGTACTTAAATAACAACACTCTAAAGTACTACTTAAGAAGTTTTTAAGGGTATCTGTACTTAACTTTACTATTTATATTTTTGACAATTTGTACTTTTACTTCACTACATTCCTAAAGAAAATAATGTACGTTTTACTCCATACATTTTCCTTCACACCCAAAAGTACTTACATTGAATGCTTAGCAGGACAGGAAAATGGTCCAATTCACACACATCCCTGGTCATCCCTACTACCTCTGATCTGGCGGACTCACTAAACACACATGCTTCGTTTATAAATGATGTCTGAGTGTTGGAGTGTGCTCCTCTAGCCATAAACTAAAAAACAAGAAAATAGTGCTGTCTAGTTTGCTTAATATAAGGAATTTGAAATGATTTCTACTTTTACTTTTGATACTTAAGTATATTTTAGCAATTACATTTACTTTTGATACCTAAGTATATTTAAAACCAAATACTTTTAGACTTTTACTCAAGTAGTATTTTACTGGGTGACTAACACTTTTACTTGAGTAATTTTTTATTAAGGTATCTTTACTTTAAGTCAAGTGTGACAATTGTATACTTTTTCCACCACTGGTTCATTGCTAGGATATCAAGACAGCTGTAACATTTGATAGCAATATTGAGGCCTTTCAAATTCCAAGAAATAATGGGTAGCGTTGCCATAAAAAAACGAATGCATTATTAACGATGGAATTGTTATCTTTAGTGTTAATAAGCCCATGGATGTGAAACAAAAACAGGACCCACAGGGAAACCCACCCATTGGTCATTCCCCACCCAGAACCCTCTCCCCCGTAAACCATTAGCGTTATATGAATGATTCTGGTGCTAAACCAATGTGACCAGTGTTGCCATCTAACCTGGGCACTGAAGCCGTTGAAGAAGCCGAACCAAATGTGCACCAAAGCGAAGCTGCAGGTTTTGTACAGGAAGTAACGCAGAAAGACAGCAATTCGGCGGTACGACCAGCGTCCGTGGACCAATAGGAGTCTCTGTAGGAATCTGAACTTGGCCAGGGTATAGTCAGCATTCTGAACTGCCTGACCCCCCTCTACCCCAGCCAAACCTACCCCTATATGAGCCGCTACAGGAGGGAGGAGGGGAGAGAGAGAGAGAGAGAGAGAGAGAGAGAGAGAGAGAGAGAGAGAGAGAGAGAGAGAGAGAGAGAGAGAGAGAGAGAGAGAGAGAGAGAGAAAGAACATGTTAAATACACCCTGTCTTTGAACAGAAATCATAACATAATTTCACAGTCAACCTTTTTGTCCATCACACTCACTCTTGATCATGTTCACGTCGTTGGCGCCGTCACCTATTGCCATGATGATGGAGGCGGTGTTTTTCCTAACGAGTGTGACCACGTCAGCCTTCTGGCCGGGAGTCACACGGCAACAGAGCACTGACTGGCACAGCCCTGCCAGGGACATGAACCTGGCACCCCACTCTGGCCTGGCATCAAACTCCGCCTGAGAAGGGACAAACCATGAACACTATTAACCTTTTGTCTGATGGTTTTCTGAATAAACAACAAGATAAGGCAGTCTTTAGATAAAGGGAGTGTTTACTAGACTCAGAGCAAATGAATGATACAGAATTATGGATAATCACTAAGCTATAAGGTTTTCAGTCTTATGGTCTTAAAATTGAGCGTATTAGCATTAACACCTTTACTACCGGTCCAAAGATTTAGAACTGTCACGCCCTGATCTGTTTCACCTGTCTTTGTGCTTGTCTCCACCCCCCACCAAGTGTCGCCCATCTTCCCCAGGATCCCCTGTGTATTTATACCTGTGTTCTCTGTTTGTCTGTTGCCAGTTCGTTTTGTTCTTAGAACCTACCTGTGTTTTGTTTCCCTGCCCCCGCTTGTTCCTTGCTCCTGTTTTCTAGTTTCCCGGTTCTGACCGTTCTGCCTGCCCTGACCCTGAGCCTGCCTGTTGTCCTGTACCTTTGACCCACTACTGTGGATTACGGACCTCTGCCTGACCTGATCCTGAGCTTGCCTGCTGTTCCGGTGCCTTATATCCCCTCTGAATTATTGACCCCTGCCAGCCTTGACCTGTCGTTTTCCTGCCCCTGTTTAAAGAATAAACTTTAGTTTCTTCAACACTGTCTGTGTCACGCCCTGACCTTAGAGAGCCTTTTTATTTCTCTATTTGGTTAGGTCGCGGTGTGATTTGGGTGGGCATTCTAGTTTTTCTATTTCTTTGTTGTCCGGGTATGGCTCCCAATCAGAGGCAGCTGTCTATCGTTGTCTCTGATTGGGGATCATACTTAGACAGCCTTTTTTCCACCTTTAGTTTGTGGGATCTTGTTTTTGTGTAGTGCCTGTGAGCACTGCATTTGCTTCACGTATCGTTTATCGTTTATTGTTTTTTGTGAGTTTCATTATTAAAGATGTGGAACTCTACGCACGCTGCACCTTGGTCCGCTCATTTCAACGAACGTGACAGTCTGCACCTGGGTCATTCCTTAAAAGGTGATAAGAACACCTACTCATTCAAGGATTTTTCTTTATTTTTTTACTATTTTCTATATTGTAGAATAATAGTGAAGACATCAAAACTGTGAAATAACACATATGGAATCATATAGTAAATAAAAAAAGTGTTAAACAATTGAAAATATATTTTATATTTGAGATTCTTCAAATAGCCACCGTTTTTCTTGATGACAGCTTTGTAATCTCATGACATTCTCTCAACCAGCTTCATGAGGTAATCACCTGGAATGCATTTCAATTAACAGGTGTGCCTTCTTAAAAGTAAATTTGTGGAATTTCTTTCCTTCTTAATGCGTTTGAGCCAATCAGTTGTGTTGTGACAAGGTGGGGGGGATACAGAAGATAGCCCTATTTGGCAAAAGACCAAGTCCATATTATGGCAAGAACAGCTCAAATAAGCAAAGAGAAACGACAGTCCATCATTAGTTTAAGACGTAAAGGTCAGTCAATACGGAACATTTCAAGAACTTTGAAAGTTTCTTCAAGTGCAGTCGCAAAAACCATCAAGAACTATGATGAAACTGGCTATCATGAGGTCCGCCACAGGAAAGGAAGACCCAGAGTTACCTCTGCTGCAGAGGATAAGTTCATTAGAGTTACCAGCCTCAGAAATTGCAGCCCAAATAAATGCTTTATGGAGGTCAAGTAAGAGACACATCTCAACATCAATTGTTCAGAGGAGACTGTATGAATCAGGCCTTCATGGTCAAATTGCTGCAAAGAAACCACTACTAAAGGACACCAATAAGAAGAAGAGACTTGCTTGGGCCAAGAAACACTAGCAATGAACATTAGACCAGTGGAAATCTGTCTTTGGTCTGGAGTGCAAATGTGAGATTTTTGGTTCCATCCGCCGTGTCTTTGTGAGATGCAGAATAGGTGAATGGATGATCTCCTGTATGTGTGGTTCCCACCGTGAAGCATGGAAGAGGAGGTGTGATGGTGTGGGGGTGCTTTGCTGGTGACACAGTCAGTGATTTATTTAGAATTCAAGGCACACTTAACCAGCATGGCTACCACAGCATTCTGCAGCGATATGCCATCCCATTTGGTTTGTGCCTAGTGGGACTGTAATTTGTTTTTCAACAGGACAATGACCCAACACACCTCCAGGCTGTGTGAGGGCTATTTGACCAAGGGGAGTGATGGAGAGCTGCATCAGATGACCTGGCCTCCACAATCACTTGACCTCAACCAAACTGAGATGTTTGAGATGAGTTGGAGCGCAGAGTGAAGGAAAAGCAGCCAACAGGTGCTTAGCATATGTGGGAACTCCTTCAAGAGTTGGAAAAGCATTTCTAATGAAGCTGGTTGAGAGAATGCCAAGAGTGTGTAAAGCTGTCGTCAAGGCAAAGGGTTGTTATTCGAAGAATTTGTTTAACACTTGTTTGCTTACTACATGATTCCAAATGTGTTAAAAAAATGAAGAAAGAAAAACTCTTAAATGAGTAGGTTTTCTAAACTTTTAACCGGTAGTGTATGTTTACCAGTTCAGGGCCGGTGAGGACCAGTGCTGATTTCTCCCCAGCCCTCTCCCTGTCCACACACCACAGCTCTGTCTCTTTGCCCTTGGAGAAAGTAATCTCTGGATCAGGAGACTGGAGGAGCTGCCTGTGGGAGGATACAGAAAAATAGATATATTGGAAAGTATCGTCAATGTGTGTGTGTGTGTCCATGTGTGTGTGTCCGTGTGTCTCTGTGTGTTTGTCCGTGTGTATGTGTGTGTGTGTGTGTGCGGGAATGTGTGTCTTTGTGTGTCTGTGTGTTTTCGTCTGTGTGTATGTGTGTGTGTAAATATGTTTGACCTCAGTTCATCCCCTTCTAGTAGTCTGGTATCAGGATCCAGAAGTCTGCAGGCGTACCCTATGTTCACCACTGTCTCTGCAGAGAGAAAGAGAGAGAAAAAAGGAGTGAAAGACCAACAGACAGAGACAGACAGACAGCGGGGAGCAGTAGTTACCTTTCTTGTCCCCGGTCAGCACCCAGACTTTGAGTCCAGCCTGTCTGAGCATGGAGATGGTCTCAGGGACCTCGTCCTGCAACCGGTCCTCTATAGCTGTCACCCCCAGCAGCTGCACAACAGGAACCAGGATGTAGAGAGTTTATCACTCTGATTTGGATCACATTGCATTTATATAAAGCGTTCATGAGTTTCCTTGATGGGCGTCATCCTTTGGAGCATAGGAATTCTCCTCAAATGTCATTGTATGGTAAACATACTGTAATGCAGTGCCCTGATTATGAGGATACCTTTAGATCTCTCTCCATGTCGTCATGCAGCCGTTCCAGCATGTCATCACGATTACGGGTTGTCATGGCAGCCTGGGCCATGGTTTTGCTCCACTCCTCCCATTTGGCCTCAGATACAGTACGCTCAGCTATGCACAGAGTCCTCAGACAGGACTGGGCAAACAGCTGGAGGAGGACAGGAATATACTGTATGAGATGCTGTATGAGATGCTGTATGAGATGCTGGATGAGATGCTGCATGAGATCTACTTACTCTGCTTATTATCAAATCTAATTGTATCTGTCACATGCGCCGAATACAACAAGTGTAGACCGTACAGTGAAATGCTTACTTACAAGGCCTTAACCAACCATGCAGTTCAAGAAATAGAGTTACGAAAATATTTACTAAATAAGCTAAAGTAAAACATTTAATAAAAAGTAACACAATAAAATAACAATAACAAGGCTATATGCAGGGGGTACCTGTACCGAGTCAATGTGCGGGGGTACAGGTTAGTCGATGTAATTTGTACATGTAGGCTACCTGCCGCCCCAGTGTGTGTGTGTGTGTATGTGTGTGTGTGTGTGTGTGTGTGTGTGTGTGTGTGTGTGTGTGTGTGTGTGTGTGTGTGTGTGTGTGTGTGTGTGTGTGTGTGTGTGTGTGTGTGTGTGTGTGTGTGTGTGTGTGTGTGTGTGTGTGTGTGTGTGTTTTACATCTAAGGCTCTCTCAGTGCTTTCCAGATGTGGACAGTCTTTTTGTAGTCTCTCCAGGATCACTATGTCAGCACCTTTACAGTATAACTTCAGCCCTCCCTCTGGCTCCCGCACTGCACACACAAAATACATCAGAGGATAGAACACATTTATACATGTCAGGAGAATACATCAAGATGAGAGACTGAGGGATAGAGAGATGAAGGGAGAGAAAGGGAAAGGGTCCAGGATAGGGGAGCTGTGGGGCAGATGCATCCAGTCTCACTCAGGTAGTCACTAGATAGCCATGCTAGAACGTACAAAAGAGGAAATTCTGTCAGATCTTTTGAGAAAGTACATCATTAGGATATATTTTTTACGGGTAAGCTCAAGGTTAGGGTCGTACATTCATCCTTTCTAACATGGCCAGATAGTAATGTCAGTCTTACCCAGTACAGACATGCGTCGCCTCTGGCTGGTGAAGTCTAGCAGAGTGAGGAGCTGGTAGTGGCGTTTGAGGCCCAGCTCACTGACTGTCAGAGAGTCCCTGGTCCTGGAGAGGAAGACCCAGCCCAGCTCCCTGGCTGCCCCCACCAGGGCCTCTTCGTCTGGGGACGCAGCCTGGTACACCGGGGCCCCTGGGACAAACATCACGCAACAGAACTGTAACAGTATCTGGGCGATTCCAAGCCAGCATAGCACACATTTATTTTTTGGCATCTCAGATTCTTCTGGCAATTCTCACATAGTAGATTTATTAGGAGGAAGGATGTTCGGCATACTTTTTACATGAAAATCACGAAAGTGGCAATTTTAGGCCCTTTTTAGACCTATATATGCCTCTTGTCAGACCCTATGATCTGTGAACCGTACGTGATACAGACAACATCTTGGTGTCATTATGCTCCATATAGTGCTCTCTCAAATATGGAGTACGTCTAGATTCTGAAATACTATTTTTCACATTCATTTATTCAACACAGAATTATGAATATGAATATCTCAAAATAACCCTTTTAGATATAGCTTCTTATTTTTAGACATATTGCTTGGAACAATATACTCTTTAAACAAGTCACATTTCCAGAGTGGGTGCTCTGCTACTTTTAATGATATGACCCATTTTATACATAGAAATTGACATTATAGATCAATATAATGTTCCCTTTGAATCCATTTTCCCTTCACTGTCTTGCTCATAAAATGTATCATACCTTCAGAATTAGCAGAGAGCCCACTCTGGAAATGTGATGTACTTGTTCCAAACAATATGTCTTAAAATGAACAAAATCAAAAATGGTTCTTTTGAGATATTAATGTTTTTAATGTTGAATAAATTACTTTTAAAATATGTATTTCAGAATCATGACAAACTCCATATTTTGGAGAACACTACAAAGAGTATAATGACACCAAGATGTTGTCTGTACGGTACGGTTCACAGATCATAGGGTTTTACAGGATGCATGTATAGGTCTAAAAAGGGCATAAAATGTCAACTTTCACTTTCAAAAGGGTTTGTGATACAAATGTAAAAAGCATGTCAAACATCCTTCCTCCCAATTCATTTTCTATGTGTGAATTGCAAGAACAATCTGCCATACCAAAAATATATTTGGCCTACGCTGGCATGGAATCACCCAGCTGTATTGTTGTATCATGCTGAGATGTGTTCCTACTTCTTGAGAGGGTTTAGTACAATTTTATTTTACTGTACAGAAAACACCAAGTATTTACTGAGTTAAATTTACGAACTTACATGATAAAATGTTAATTACACAATAATTACTTGTTTGCCCTCACCGTTCTTCCATTCGGTCATGACGGTGTGGCAGAGTGCCAGTGTGGTGAGGAACTGTCTGCTCTGTGTGCACTGCTGCCCCCTCAACTTGTCCACCAGCCGCTGGTCAGACAGATACAGACCGCCACAGGAGAACGGGTTCCAGCTCAGGTCTAATGTCTGGGGGGAGGCAGAGGTGGGGCAGAGAGATGGAAGTTATGTTATTTTGTTTGTCTACTACTTCATGACTGATTTGACAATGTGCAAATAAACTGAATTAACCACATAACGTGAATGTTTTCCTCTACAATGATTTGGTACATCTAAATCTGGAGCATTACCTGTGATTCCTCTGCACTGATTGACGCATCACCTGAAAATTTCAAAAAAGAGAAATTAAGACATTTTGAGATAGAGTGGGGAGAGTGGGGAGAGTGGCGAGAGTGGCGAGAGTGAGGAGAGTGGGGAGAGTGGCGAGAGTGGCGAGAGTGAGGAGAGTGGGGAGAGTGGGGAGAGTGGCGAGAGTGGGGAGAGTGGCGAGAGTGGGGAGAGTGGGGAGAGTGGCGAGAGTGGGGAGAGTGGGGAGAGTGGCGAGAGTGGGGAGAGTGGCGAGAGTGGGGAGAGTGGCGAGAGTGGGGAGAGTGGCGAGAGTGGGGAGAGTGGCGAGAGTGGGGAGAGTGGGGAGAGTGGGGAGAGTGGCGAGAGTGGGGAGAGTGGGGAGAGTGGGGAGAGTGGCGAGAGTGGCGAGAGTGGGGAGAGTGGGGAGAGTGGCGAGAGTGGGGAGAGTGGCGAGAGTGGGGAGAGTGGGGAGAGTGGCGAGAGTGGGGAGAGTGGGGAGAGTGGCGAGAGTGGGGAGAGTGGGGAGAGTGGCGAGAGTGGGGAGAGTGGGGAGAGTGGCGAGAGTGGGGAGAGTGGGGAGAGTGGCGAGAGTGGCTAGAGTGGGGACCTTTAGACTGACAGTAAGCATGTTCTAACTACCAGACCGATAGTAGTAGTAGACAGTGGGCAGATGTGGAATGTGATTCCAGACAAATTTCAGATTACACCTTGACTCTAGAGGGCTGGACCAACATTCAATATTTAACACTTATGGGCGTGTCTATATTATTATTTTAACACTTACGAGTGTGCCCTGATTTGTTATCAGAGTGGCTGCGGATCCGACTTTTCTGGACCCCTCTTTCCCGACAGCTAAAGGTCCCGAAGATTCTGCGCATGTGCAGGATTCTCTACTTTACAAACAGTCTCTGCTTTACTCGTAGAGGCCAGGCTACTCTGGTAAATGGTGCTGGTTTAATAAAGTTGGATCAAAGTTGAATCAAAGTCTGCAAGATCAGATAATGATAGTATTCTACATAATAGAACCAAATATAATAGCAGAGTATACCATTACTGTAAGACAAAAACACCACCTAATTTCATGATTCATGATTGTGCGAATGGTCACATTTTTCTCTCAAATCAGATTTTTCAAAACTCAACAGCATGACCACTAGGCAAAACATAGGCTTTGATTTCAACTAAAACACAGGTAGGCTATGCTACAGTTTGTTAACACCATCTGCTCTAAAATCAAATCAAAGTTTATTTGTCACGTGCGCCGAATACAACAGGTGTAGACCTTACAGTGAAATGCTTACTAACCAATAGTGCAAAAAAGGTATTAGGTGAACAATAGGTAGGTAAAGAAATATAACAACAGTAAAAAGACAGGCTATATACAGTAGCGAGGCTATAAAAGTAGCGAGGCTACATACAGACACCGGTTAGTCAGGCTGATTGAGGTAGTATGTACATGTAGATATGGTTAAAGTGACTATGCATATATGATGAACAGAGAGTGGCAGTAGCGGAAAAGAGGGGTTGGCAGGTGGGACACAATGCAGATAGCCCGGTTAGCCAATGTGCGGGAGCACTGGTTGGTCGGCCCAATTGAGGTAGTATGTACATGTAGATATGGTTAAAGTGACTATGCATATATGATGAAAAGAGAGTAGCAGTAGCGTAAAAGAGGGGTTGGCGGGTGGTGGGTGGCGGGACACAATGCAGATAGCCCGGTTAGCCAATGTGCCGGAGCACTGGTTGGTCGGGCCAATTGAGGTAGTATGTACATGAATGTATAGTTAAAGTGACTATGCATATATGATAAACAGAGAGTAGCAGCAGTGTAAAAAGAGGGGTTGGGGTGGCACACAATGCAAATAGTCCGGGTAACCATTTGATTACCTGTTCAGGAGTCTTATGGCTTGGGGGTAAAAACTGTTCAGAAGCCTTTAGGTCCTAGACTTGGCACTCCGGTACCGCTTGCCATGCGGTAGTAGAGAGAACAATCTTTGACTGGGGTGGCTGGGGTCTTTGACAATTTTTAGGGCCTTCCTCTGACACCGCCTGGTGTAGAGGTCATTGTACATCCTTCACAACAAGATTGTAGGCTACTTCGAAACAACACTGAATAACTCAATATGATCTAAATGCATATCTCTATAAAACTGATTGAGATCAAATGGTTGGTATGCAGACGCTGCGTAAACGTCTTACCGGTTAAACTTGAAGAATTAGCATTTACGATTGACAGTGAGAAAGGTGAAAGGGGGGTGACCACAACAATGTGTTCGGAAAGTAGAGGCAAAGAAACACATGCGCAGAACTTGATTTGGATCTTCAGCTCTGGGGAAAAGGTATCCAGGAGGGCGGGGCGGTTACTTTTTGTTATAGTGCCCAGCACTTCCAGACAGCCTTGTAACTCAAGCCCTGAGTCTGACACACATACAATTATAGGTCTTGGTCTTTAGTCAGATGCAAACAAAAGTGAGTTCAGTCACTGTCTTTCCGAACCAGGGAGCAGACTGAGAACCCGCTGCACAATAACACAAGGCACTCCAGGCCCTTGTAGGTTTAGTGGTGAAACCAAATCTAACACACACAGACAGAGGGTGGTTGTTTCCAGGTCATAGGCCATCCTTACCATAGACGTCCCCTGCAATGCAGCACTGTCTGAAGAGCAGGCGGTTCTGGGTGAGGGTGCCTGTCTTGTCACTCAACAGATGTCCCACCTGACCCAGTTCCTCATTCAGAGAGGTGTTCCGGGCCTGGGCAGGGATGGACCTCTCCACCCCTCCTCGCATCTCTACGTCCCAGCCTATAAACAGGCTGTGCAGCACGTGGATCATCTCAAACCTGCACACAGAGACATAAACAGACTCAATACTAGATATGTGACCGACAAAATACATTTCAATAGAGATTCATAGACTGCTGAATAAGTATGCTGTGTACAGTACTATAGGATTGGAAGAGCTGATTCCACTTTTCGATTTCTCGTATTGGAATTGAATGAATTCAAATAGAACTGACACCAACCCTGGTAGTGTTACTCACGTGATGTAGAGAGACATGGGCATGGCAGGGCTGAGCAGGATCACATAGCTCCAGTAGGTGAGGAAGGCTGTGTAGATGGGCGAGTTTCCGTTCGTTAAGGCAGACAGAACCTCTATTTGGGACGACACACGCCCCTGAAATACTCCCGACCCCACAGCCAGCAGTAGAGCCATCAGAAGTATGAACAGCACTATCTGAGATCACAGACCCACACATACATGTATATGAACACACACATTAACATAAAATCATTCTTTAAAAAAGCACACACATAAAAAAAGTTGGATCCTTTATCATAATAAAATGAGTCAAGACAAGAGAGTTATATAAATGAGCAGATTAAACCATCTATCTCCATAACTCTCACACTGCTTTACTTCCTCATCCTCTCCTGGTCTTTATCACTCACCCCAATGACAACTTTGTTCAGGACCTTCTCAATCTGAGTCATCTTGACTCTGAGCCGACCAACGTTGCGAAGGATTTTACTATCTGAGCCTGAGGGACAGGAAGATCTGTGTTATTTACATGTTCAATTTCATTGTCCTTGTCATTGATCTGTTAGGGGGAAAGAGAGGGTGCATAAAGTATTGAAGCAGGGGCTATGTATGTGTGCTGAGTACCGGTGTATATGGCCATGCCAAAGGCTGTGTCTGTATTTCGAAGTACTGTTCCTCTCAGCAGGATGTGTTCACTGTCCAGAGGGTGGCGCTCTCCTCTCCAGCGGAGCTCCCCCCGGAAGGTGTACAGATGGCTGTTGGGCTCCTCACACAACACAACGCCTGAAAGAGGGAGGGAGAGAGGGAGAGATGGGGTGGAGAGCGAATAAGAGAGGAAAGGAGGGAGAAAGAGAGAAAGGGAGGCAGAGAGAGAATGATGGAGGGATAAAAAGAAAGAAAAGGCTGTTTACATTTGTAAACCCTCTCCTCCAACCCTACCCACTCAGCCCCTACCCATATGGTCATGTGCCATCGCAATCTTCGCTCTCGCTCTCCCACTACTCTCTCCTCTTCTATCCTATCGTCTTTCCCTTCTGCTAAATCCTACTCCCTCCTGTCTCCTAATTCTGCCTGTTTGACCCTACTCTCCTCCCTTTCCACACCCTATGACTCGCACCGTCCCCTTTCCTCCCGGTCGGCCCTCCACTCCTGCTCTGTGGCTCAATGACTCAGTGGGAGTCTACAGAAAAGGGCTGCGGGCAGCTGAGCGAAACTGGTGGAAAACAAAACTTCCAGAGGACCTATCATCATTTCACTCCCTCCTCTCTACCTTCTCTTCCTCTGTATCTGCTGCTAAAGCCCCTTTCTACCAACAACCTGCCAACTCAACCCCATCCCTTCCTCCCTTCTCCAGACCATCTCTGGAGACCTTCTCCTATTCCTCACTTCCCTCTCCTATTCCTCACTTCAAAATGGCCAGAGTCACTCCCCTCCTCAAGAAACCAACACTCAACCCCTCTGGCATCAAAAAGTACAAACCGGTATCCCTTCTTTCTTTTCTTTCCAAAACACTTCAGCGTGCTGTCTCTGACCAACTCTCTTGCTATCTCTCTCAGAACTATCTTCCTGACCCTAACTAGTCAGCCTTCAAGACGGGTCATTCAACCGAGACTGCTCTCCTCTGTGTCACAGAGGAGAGCAGCAACATCAGGGAAACTTGCAAGAAGGGAGTAGTGAATCATATTACTTCTGCAACATCTTAAATTGAGACTCTCATTCTCCTTAATTGCCAGCCTGAACACGTTATGGAAGAGATTAACTGTATAGGAAGCTCTGAGGACAGGCAATAGGTCATCTGGATTGTGGACAGCCAATAAATTGTCAGATGCAAACAGATTATAATCTTTAGTGGAAAACAGTTCTTGAGGGCTTGACTTTTTTTATAGGCCTACTGGTGAACCGGTGTTTGAGTTGTGTGGTTGCAATATCATTCATTTCAATTGATGTGCAGCACAATGGACATATAATGCACAATGTGTCAGGAAAGACTGTCTGGGTTGGCAATACTAAGTATAGAAATCAACCTGGACCTAGAGGCCTAATGAAAACATTTGCACACAAAAAAGGAGAACTTCAGGAGACCAGAGGAGTCTAAGAAGTTGGATTTCATTTAATTTAAATTCCTTAAATATTGCAGCCCATTTGTGTAGGCCAGATAAAACCCACTGAGTTCAACGATAAATAGTGACTGAATTTATACTCAATCACTTTTTTCCTCATTGTCAGGCTATTTGATTTGTCATTTTTATAAAAAGTTTATAAATAGCGGGTAAATACTGTAGGCCTATATAGCTATAGATAGTACACTGCATAATGAAACAATCCCCAATAAGCTTGTGTTTTTAGGGTGGACTGACTATTATTTGGCATTAATAGATTGTTTTTAAGCACTTTCTATCCAAGCTGGAAGAGAGCGCGATGACAGCTCAGGTTCAGTTAGGCTATAAAGGACAGTTGTATATTCAAAAAAAATAATTGGTAGCTGATTAGTATGCTGTTGCATCGAAAATACATTTTACAATTTCCAGTGTTTGAATTTTACATTTTAATTAATGAACAAGTAATTACATAATTGCCACCAGCCAGAAGTCTAAAAATGGGAAACTGTTATGCCAGCGATCCCGGTTCACAACTCCACAATGTCCCCCACCCAGAGTCCAAAGAACCCTGGACAACACCCTGGCATGACCCTGGACAACACCCTGGCATGACCCTGGACAACACCCTGGCATGACCCTGGACAACACCCTGGCATGACCCTGGACAACACCCTGTCATTCTCTGCAAACATCAAAGCAGTGACTCGCTCCTGCAGGTTCATGCTCTAGCTACAACATCCGTAGAGTACGACCCTAACTCACACAGGAAGCGGTGCAGGTCCTAATCCAGCCACTTGTCATCTCCCGTCTGGACTACTGCAACTCTCTGTTGGCTGTGCTTCCCGCTTGTGCCATCAAACCCCTGTAACTTATCCAGAATGCTGCAGCCCACCTGGTGTTCAACCTTCCCAAGTTCTCCCATGTCACCCCGCTTCTCCGCACCCTCCATTGGCTTTCAGTCAAAGCTCACATTCACTACAAGACCATGGTACTTGCCAGCAAGATGAACTGCCTTCAGGCTGTGCTCAAACCCTACATCCGAACCCGAGTACTCGATTCTGCCACCTCTGGTCTCTTAGCCCTCCCACCCCTACAGGAGGCCAGCTCCCACTCGGTCCAGTCCAAGCTCTTCTCTGTCCTGGCACCCCAATGGTGGAACGTGAAGCT
Source organism: Salvelinus alpinus (assembly GCF_045679555.1). NCBI lineage: Eukaryota > Metazoa > Chordata > Actinopteri > Salmoniformes > Salmonidae > Salvelinus > Salvelinus alpinus. The sequence goes on from NC_092091.1 coordinate 20,551,145, forward strand.
AAAACAGCATAGAGCTTCCCCATCTTCCGAAAACATCTTCCCAAAAAAAACCTCGCACCCACATTTTTCTAAATAAATAAATTGCCTTTCGTAAATTAACACTCACACTCACACTTCACCCCCCCCCCCCCCCCCCCCCACTAGCTCTGAAACATGTACTTACTATGACTGTGATATGTTGTAATTTCACCTAGCTATTTTAGGATGAACGCACTACTGTAAGTGGCTCTGGATAAGAGCGTCTGCTAAATGACTCAAATGTCAAATGCAACCTGACACTGACATATTGTTATTATGAGCTCATCCTCATTTTTATACACTTTGCATTTTTTCCTAATTCCCTTTACTTCCTAATGCTCTGAGTCAGGGCGGTGACTACTATTGAAGGCAGATAGGGTCTGCTTCAGTTATGAGCTCACCTTATTTTGCATACGCTTTGCATTTTTTCCTAACTCTCCTAATGCTTTGGGTCAGGTGGTGCCTACCATCGAAGGCAGCCAGGGTCTGTTCTGTGGGGTCAGAGGTCATCTCTGTGTGGGTGGCGTCCAGGGCCTGCCGGTACTTTAGATTGGTCTCTCTGCAAAGACAGGGACCACGGTCAGGCTTCATAACCCTCAGCTTAAAATAAACAGGTCATATCTGGTTCAGTGTACAGTATAGACAAGAGTACATTGTCAGTATATGGATGTTTCTGTCCCCTACCCATCAATGTCAGCTGTCTCTACGTAGCACAGGCTGTGTGGCTCAGAGCTGCAGAGGAGCAGTAGATCTGCCTACAAGGGATACAGAAGGAGAAGATGTCTATAGAGAGAAGCACAAAGGGAGATGGGCGACCAGACAGTCAGGGCTAGGGAACCGCTTTGGACCTTTTTTAGTACCCTTTCTTTATCCATTTACTTTTTCTATTGTTGTTGACTGTCGAGAGGTAAACCTGCAAGTAAGCATTTAATTGCACTGTGTTCTCCATGGATAGCATGTGTATATGACGAATAAACAGATTTTAATTTGACTCTATGCAAACCTGCAGGTGGTGCTGATTTAGCTGAAGCTAAAGCCTAGGCATGGAAACTCACCGGGATTATCTGGTCTTTGTGAATCCGCAACACATCTCCCACACACACATCCTTCCACTGGGATGGGCTGAAACTGAGACGTGGAGTGGAGAGAGACAGAAGGTAGAGAGACAGAAGGGAGAGAGGCAGAAGGTAGAGAGACAGAAGGGAGCGAGACAGAAAGGAGAGAGTCAGAAAGGAGAGAGCCAGAAAGGAGAGAGACAGAAAGGAGAGAGACAGAAGGGAGAGAGACAGAAGGGAGAGAGACAGAAGGGAGAGAGTCAGAAGGGAGAGAGTCAGAAGGGAGAGAGACAGAAGGGAGAGAGATAGAAAGGAGAGAGACAGAAGGGAGAGAGACAGAAAGGAGAGAAAGAAAGGAGAGAGACAGAAGGGAGAGAGACAGAAAGGAGGGAGACAGAAGGGAGAGAGACAGAAGGGAGAGAGACAGAAGGGAGAGAGACAGAAAGGAGAGAGACAGAAGGGAGAGAGTCAGAAGGGAGCAAGACAGAAAGGAGAGAGTCAGAAGGGAGAGAGACAGAAGGGAGAGAGAAAGAAAGGAGAGAGACAGAAGGGAGAGAGTCAGAAGGGAGAGAGACAGAAGGGAGAGAGACAGAAGGGAGAGAGAAAGAAAGGAGAGAGACAGAAGGGAGAGAGTCAGAAGGGAGCGAGACAGAAAGGAGAGAGTCAGAAGGTAGAGAGACAGAAGGGAGCGAGACAGAAAGGAGAGAGTCAGAAAGGAGAGACTCAGAAAGGAGAGAGACAGAAAGGAGAGAGACAGAAGGGAGAGAGACAGAAGGGAGAGAGACAGAAGGGAGGGAGAAAGAAAGGAGAGAGTCAGAAGGGAGAGAGACAGAAGGGAGAGAGTCAGAAGGGAGAGAGACGGAAAGGAGAGAGACAAGGGAGAGAGACAGAAAGGAGAGAGACAGAAGTGAGAGAGTCAGAAGGGAGAGAGACAGAAGGGAGAGAGTCAGAAAGGAGAGAGACAGAAGGGAGAGAGTCAGAAAGGAGAGAGACAGAAGGGAGAGAGACAGAAAGGAGAGAGACAGAAGGGAGAGAGTCAGAAGGGAGGGAGTCAAAAGGGAGCGAGACAGAAGGGAGAGAGTCAGAAGGGAGAGAGACAGAAGGGAGAGAGACAGAAAGGAGAGACAGAAGGGAGAGAGACAGAAAGGAGAGAGACAGAAGGGAGAGAGACAGAAGGGAGAGAGACACAAAGGAGAGACAGAAGGGAGAGAGACAGAAAGGAGATAGACAGAAGGGAGAGAGACAGAAGGGAGAGAGACAGAAAGTAGAGAGACAGAATGGACAAAGAAAGGAGTTGAGGTAAAGACCTATATTATTTCTCTTGTACTAGAAGCACAAAGGAACTGACATAGAGTAGATTGACACAAACGTTTAAATGTTTTACAATTCACAAGGGTGTCTGAAGTTAGGTTTGTGCCCTAAGAGGCAGAGCTGGCATCTTTGTGCTCACCTCTGGGAGATGAGAACATCACTGGGTCGCCTATTAATCTGAGAGTCACTGCGTCTCCTGGCCTGAGGGAGAGAGAGAGAGATAGTAGAGACAGACAGACAGATAGTAAATGGTGAATAGGAAAGAGCGAGAGAGAAAGAGAGAAAGAAAACACAATTAGGGGACCATATAGTGACACAAGCTGAGAGATTTACATCCTTCACTAATTGACAAGTCAACACCATAACGCAGTGATGCACTTAACCACAGAATGCTCCATGCAAAACATAATCGCTGCTGGAGGAGAGAAGCTAGCTAAAATCTATGCAACTTGGAAGATCAGTTTGTCAATGAGTACAAGGAGTAAATGAGGACAATGAATAAGAGAGGTGCGTGATTGGAGGGTGAGTGAGTGATCTCACCAGGTCATTGGCCAGGTCTTTAAGCCCCCGTACTGACAGCACTATTACCAGGGGAATGGTGGTGGTGTACCAGGGGATGGACGAGATGGCAGGGACACACTGGAAACACACACACACATGCACATATGCATGCACTCTAGTGCTGAGCGATTAACCAAGATTTTTATTGTTGTTGTTATTAAGCAACTAATTGACCGACGTTGGTTCAATTACTTGAATACCATTTTTTTTTTGTGAGCCCAACGAGCTGTTTCTCTAGAGAGAAATCAAATTATTCCCGAGAGAAATCAAGTCAAGAACTATGTGGGACCCTGGACTGAAGGAAGTTGTAGTTCACATTAAGCAAATATTCAACCTAGTTCAGTGCATAAATGTGGTAATTGCCTTCAATGACCATAATCCATTGTGCCTGTTCTTTCCTGCTCGGACAGAGACGGATACACTTTTACAGCTGCTACATTAGGTTAGATTGACACACCGCATAGAACGCATGAGAGAGGAACGTACACAACACAACAACGAGAGGGATAGAGAAGAATGTGATAGTATGCCTTATCTACTTTGAAGAACTAGTCAAATGATTTTGTCAGACATACTTAGGATATAGAATTTGAATGTTCACTATTTTCGGATTTAGAATTTCCATTAAAAAGCTCTAAAGTCATTTCAATGTCATTATTTCATAATGCATTTAATGTTTAAAAAAAATATCAAAACCAAAATCAAAAAACCCTAATTATGTTTTAATAATTGGACTGAAACCAAACTGACCTAAAAAAGCACTGTTCGCTCAGCACTAATGCACGCACACACACACATATTGAGTACCACATTCACTGAATCACAAGTATAAATTGCACATAAGCTGCTCATACTAGAACACTAGTCTAAAACAATCGAAAATATTACCATTCTTTTGTCAACATATATACAGATAAATAAAATCACTCATGTCAAATATTGCCTCCAAAAAACATATGATTTACCCATCCTCAGAAACCATAGAAATGAACTGAGTAGATAAATGAAACCCAGAGTCTGACCTGCATCACCACCATGAGGAGGAAGTAAAGGTTAGCTACTCGCTGGAACTGTTCGTACAGCGTGAGGGGTAGGAAGGTCAGAGGGGAGTACTTAAAACTGCGCACCACATTGTCCTGGCAACCCAACCCAGCGGACAGACACAGAAAGAAACACAGAGAGAGAGACACAAGGGAGATGTGAGTGTTTGTCAATTAGTGGGTTAGTGTGTTTGTGCCTACAGTGTTGGGTTACAACAACACAGTGTACTGTGACTCACGGCATATCGGCCCCAGCGGAAACACAGAAAGGATCTCCGCTGTCGATGTTTGTGGAAGTGGCGGCTGTTTGCTCTCACCTCCCACGTAATATCTGATAAAGACAGGGTTAAAGAAAAGCCTATTACAACCACAAATTGGCTTTCTCTATCACCAATGAGATTTGAGGAGGGCATAGCACAGGGACTAGGTCACGTCACTGTCCATCACATATGGGGTAGGATGAGATCATATGTGTGTGTGTGTGTGTGTGTGTGTGTGTGTGTGTGTGTGTATGTGTGTGTGTGTGTGTGTGTGTGTGTGTGTGTGTGTGTGTGTGTGTGTGTGTGTGTGTGTGTGTGTGTGTGTGTGTGTGTGTGTGTGTGTGTGTGTGTGTGTGTGTGTGTGTGTGACAGACTGTAGTGTGTTATTATTACATCTCTCAGGGGGAATCTTGCAACCCCTTATTCCCCTATCCCGCGCCTGGAGAAGGCAGAAATTACTCTAATAGCTTCTTCTGAGGAAACCGGATCCCTTAAAACACTCCGTCATTATCAAACTAGGTCAAAGGTCATATATAGGATGCTTTATTTGACATCTAGACACACTTTCACTTGTTTCATGCAAATATGGATGGACACAAAGACTGGACTGACCTGTTTCAGGGTTGGTGGTAGTATCCCCTTTGGGCATGGTGCTATAATGACTAAATATACTGTTCTGGAAGAGTGAAATAGAAATCAACAGGCAAGTTATTCATAACATTGACTCTCATGCCAGCCTTGTAACTCATTACACTGCTGCCATGCTTGCTTACCTCATAGAACACACAGAGAGAAAGAGGGAATCTTGACTTCTCAAATCATTGACTGTGACCTATTCTCATCAGAAAGACACACAAAATCCTATGTTACTACTGGTCGTTTGAGGTGACTGAGTGTGAACTCAAATGGTCCCAAGGTTTAACATTTAAGACGTTCGATCAGTAGATGACAAAATACCTACCGAACATGAGTTAACCCAGCTTTGGTTGAAAGTCTTTGTTTGGTAAGCAGTTGGTAAAACTTGTCGATCCAACTATTTGAGTATCATACTTTTAAGCCAGGACTCTCAACAGGTAACACAACAAGAGGCGGTGAATCGTGGTTCGGTGGTAGATATCCTGTTTTCATCTGTCACCATGACCTAAAGAGGAGTAATGATCGTATTCAGTGGAATGAATGTCGACACAGTTCACCTCAGATAGACCAGAGAGAGGGACTCCACCTCCTTAGCTATAACTCTCTAATTCCCTCTTCTCCTTACAAAGAAAAGAGATAACAGGTAAATGTTACCTGATGACAACAAACACCAACCCTAAACACTAGCCTCCCGCACACAATTTAGCTTAAACAGCACAAACTCGAATAAGCTCCCACAATAAATGAACTAAGAAACGTACTTCCTAACAAACTCATAGCTCGATGTTAAAAAGTTTGTAGGTGTGTAGGTGGTCGTTAATAACACTCACCTGTAAACAGCAGCCTTTGAGTATCCCTCCATGGCATGTGTGTCTCTGTGTGTCACATAACACCTGTTACCAGGTGACTGGCGCACGTGCCAACGACCTCAGCAGTCAGACCACAGCTGAATATTAACATGGTGGTGACTTTCCACACATTCTCCACAGCATTTCATAACAATTCACCTGCTGGCGTTCCTCCCTCTCTTCCTGCCTCTCTCAGTCCCTGCCCATCTCTCTTTCCCAGGTAGCTTCAGTATCAACATATTCTACCTGCACCTGCCAGAGGGAGGGAGGGAGGGAGGGAGGGAGGGAGGGAGGGAGGGAGGGAGGGAGGGAGGGACAATGTATGAGGAGAGATGGGAGAAAAAAATAAAATGAAAGGTGGAAAGGTTATAAGAGTTTGTGGGAGAACACAAATACCAGTGGTCCCTCGTTCCCCAGCCCCTTTTCCCTGGCCATTCAACACTGGACCATTGAGATGTACTCGTCTGGACAGAGGGACTCATTGACGTCTTTGGCTGAATTTCAATAGTTTAAGGAGGATGGGAAAGCGGTCTACAGAAAACAAGGAAATTATTTTGAGATTTAGTCTTTGTCACAATGCTAATAAGGCTAACTAACACAGGCCTGAATGTCAGGTGAAAGTATGTATAAGTAGGTAATAGGTCACCATCTTTGTCCTGGAAATACCAGGCCAAATTCCCAGCTCTGATTTCCTTTCACCATGGGTTTCATGTTCTTTCCCCTCACAACACAGAGGTCTCCTTTTCTTCCCCACATCCCCCTTTCTCCCTCTTCTCTCCTCTCCCTTTCCTTCTCCTCCTATCTCTTCCTCTGTCTTTTCTTCCCCACATCCCCCTCTCTCCCTCTTCCCTCCTCTCCCTTTCCTTATCCTCCTATCTCTTCCTCTGTCTTTTCTCTCCCTCTCTCCCTCTCTCCCTCCTTCTTTCTCCATTCCTCTCTCCTCTCTCCTTCTCGCTCTATTTTTCCCTACCTCTCTCTCCCTCTCTCTCTTTCTCCCTTCTTCTCTCCTCCTCTCTCCTTCTCTCCTTCCTTCTCTGTCTATTAGATCACTCCAAGCTGCAGGAGGACTGAGATGAGGATGGAGGGGCACAGTGAGCTCCCTCCCATGGGTGGTTACTATGTCTTTATCCTCAATGGGAAGCTCCTGTCCACACAAAGCCCCATGTATCGACCTTACAACATGATGAAAAACCTCCATACACCTCAACTAGGAAAGTGCTTTCGGTATACCACGTTATGCCATAAGCAATTTGATTGTTTATGGCATAAGATTGTCTGCTATTTAGTGACATGTTCTGTTAACTCACTATTGCATTGGGATAATCAATGAGACCTGTGAAGGAAAATATGTTACAGTAAGAGGCCTATTACATTCAATATGTATGGCCTATAGTATTTGAATAGCCATTCTGGTCTAAATTCTTTTTCCAGTCCTCTTGTGTATTTCAAGTTCTCAACCACATTCAGAGGACTGGCGTGGACCAGAAAACCACCCAGCTAGCACATAATGTTCTGAGAACCATATGTTTCTTAGAACTCAGTGAGAGTGTGTTTGTCTTATGGTTATTTTGCATACAACTTTCTGGAAATGGTGCAGGAAAGTTGCTTGGCTTTGGAACATTCTCAGCATGTCACGCCCTGACCAGAGAACTTTTATTCTCTATGTTGGTTAGGTCGGGGTGTGATTTAGGGTGGGTCATCTAGGCGTTTATATGTCGATGTTGGCCTGTTATGGTTCCCAATCAGAGGCAGCTGTTTATCGTTGTCTCTGATTGGGGATCATATTTAGGAAGCCATTTCCCCTTTGTGCTTTGTGAGATCTTGTGTTTGTGTAGCTGCCTGTGAGTAGTCCAGAACGTCACGTTCCGTTTGTTCTTGTTTGTTTTGTTTGGTGAGTTTCTATTTATTAAAATATGTGGAACTCTACGCACGCTACGCCTTGGTCCATTCCTTATGACGAACGTGACACAGCACATGTAGCTCTTTCCTACAGTCAAATGACCAAATCGCCTTCTAGTGGCCTCATGGGTGGAATGTTATTCATATTTTTCATAATTAATCAACTTTTTTATTTAATTTATTTTTTTATCCGGTGTTTCTATGTCAAACTGTTTTGCTATATTTCAGTCTCCTGTGATGTACATCAAGTGTAACATTGGGATTCAAATTCTAAATGTAAGACATTTGAACTATATCTGACATGGTACAGGTGTCTTCTTTTGTTTAAAACCCTAACCATGTGTGTGAGGTGTATACATTTGTTTCGAAGTAGATTTGTTTAAGACGACCAAGAAACCCTCTGTGTGACCATGATTTAACCCACGGCAGTAAAAGGATATTGAACTTGACAAAAAATATATATTGGTACTTCATTACTTTCACAGAACGTTTCCTAAAAGTTCAAACATGGTTACATTCAATTTCTCTCTATCCTCTATCTTGTTAAGTGTGTGTGTTGACTGCTCCCACTAATTGGCCACACCAATTAGCATGTTTTAGCTTCAAAAGGCATGTGTTATCAGAGCCATTTAGATATCATACAAATCCATTGTTCAGTCAGCCCACCATCTTGTGCTTTTCTCTGTTGCATTGCCATCTGGTGGTTGTAAATAACCACTGCAGCTTGACAATCCACTCAACAATTTATTACCAGTCTATAAACATTAACAAGACGTCATGTTCTGTCAACACATATAAATATCTTACAGCTAGTTCAAATGGTTCAATTATATGTACTCTATTTAACATAGCGTTAAATGTGGTTATGTTTTTTACTCATACCTATATTTGATTATCCTCAAAAGGGCCCCATACTAAACCTTGAACGCAAGTGTCTTTGTGTGTGCACACTGTGTATTTTATCAGGAACAATCAGTCCCATCTATTTTTAAATGTGGGCTTGAGCAGAGTGGTTTTCTGAGATGCGTTGAGGCATGGAGTCTCAAACCTCCACACACAATAAGACCAGTCGGCCAGGCTTTTTCCACTACAGTTTAACTGCTGCCTGTTATACCTGCTAAACCTCATATCCCTCAGCAAACACACAAACACACAAACACACACACATACACACATACATACACACATACACACATACGCTTCGATGTGAATCTACCACACCACTGGAAATAGCACAACAGGAGGAGGCCTACTTATGATGGTACATGTAACCGTTGGGACAGTTGCTGATTGATGTCCACACACAGAGAGCTGGATGGGCAGCAGACATGCTGCAGTATATTTAGTTGGGAGTACATCAGTACCACTGTGTTGGTGTCAAACTGCAGCACTATAGTGCACAACATAACACCTTCTGAAGAGAGAGGACTGGAGGCCCCTTTGAGCTAGCTCCATCTCACCTGGTTAGAGCAAACCCGTACTCAGTCCAATCAAATCAAATCAAATTGTATTTGTCACATGCGCCGAATACAACAGTTGTAGACCTTACCGTTAAATGCTTACTTACAAGCCCTTAACCAACAATGCAGTTCAAGAAATAGAGTTAAGAAAATATTTGCTAAATAAACTAAAGTAAAAAATGTAATAAAAAGTAACACAATAAGATTACATAACAATAATGAGGCTATATACAGGGGGTACCTGTACCGAGTCAATGTGCGGGAGTACAGGTTAGTCGAAGTAATTTTTACATGTAGGTAGGGGTAAAGTGACTATGCATGGATAATAAACAGCCCGGGTGGCCATTTGATTAATTGTTCAGCAGTCTTATGGCTTGGGGGTAGAAGCTGTTAAGGAGCCTTTTGGACTTTGACTTGGAGGTCCGGTACCGCTTGCCGTGCGGTAGCAGAGAGAACAGTTTATGACTGGAGTCTTTGACTATTTCTCGGGCCTTCCTTTGACACCGACTAGTATATAGGTCCTGGATGGCAGGAAGCTTGGACCCAGTGATGTATTGGGCCATATGCACTACCCTCTGTAGCGCCTTACTGTCAGATGCCGAGCAGGTGCCATATCAGGCAGTGATGCAACCGGTCAGGATGCTCTCAATGGTGCAGGTTTAGAACTTTTTGAGGATCTGGGGACCCATGCCAAATCTTTTCATCAGTCTCCTGAGGGGGAAAAGGTGTTGTCGTGCCCTCGTCACGACTGTCTTGGTGTGTTTGGACCATGATAGTTTGTTGGTGATGGGGACACCAAGGAACTTGAAACTCTCCACTTCAGCCCTGTCGATGTTATCGGGGGCCTGTTCGGCCCTTCTTTTCCTGTAGTCCACGATCAGCTCCTTTGTCTTACTCACATTGAGGGAGAGGTTGTTGTCCTGGCACCACACTGCCAGGTCTCTGACCTCCTCTCTGTAAGCTGTCTCATCGTTGTCGGTGATCAGGCCTACCACTGTTGTGTCATCAGCAAACTTAATGATGGTGTTGGAGCCGTGCTTGGCCACGCAGTCGTGGGTGAACAGGAAGTACAGGAGGGGACTGAGCACGCACCCCTGAGGGGCCCTGGTGTTGAGTTTCAGCGTGGCAGATGTGTTTTTGCCTACCCTTACCACCTGGAGGCGGCCCGTCAGGAAGTCCAGGATCCAGTTGCAGACAGAGGTGTTTAGTCCCAGGATCCTTAGCTTAGTGATGAGCTTTGTGGGCACTATGGTGTTGAATGCTGAGCTGTAGTCAATGAACAGCATTCTCACATAGGTGTTTCTTTTGTCCAGGTGGGAAAGGGCAGTGTGGAGTGCGATTGAGATTACGTCATCTTTGGATCTGTTGGGGTGGTTGGCGAATTGGAGTGGGTCTAGTGTTTCCGGAATGATGGTGTTGATGTGAGTCATGACCAGCCTTTCAAAGCACTTCATGGCTACCGACATTTTTTTATTTTTTATTATTTCACCTTTATTTAACCAGGTAGGCTAGTTGAGAACAAGTTCTCATTTACAACTGCGACCTGGCCAAGATAAAGCAAAGCAGTGCGACAGAAACACAACACAGAGTTACACATGGAATAAACAAGTGTACAGTCAATAACACAATAGAAAAAAAGAAAGTCTATATACAGTGTGTGCAAATGGCATGAGGAGGTAAGGCAATAAATAGGCCGTAGTAGCAAAGTAATTACAATTTAGCAGATTAACACTGGAGTGATAGATGAGCAGATGATGATGAGCAGATGATGGTGTGTAAGTAGTGATACTGGTGTGCAAAAGAGCAGAAAAGTAAATAAAAACAATATGGGGATGAGGTAGGTAGATTGGGTGGGCAATTTACAGATGGACTATGTACAGCTGCAGCGATCGGTTAGCTGCTCAGATAGCTGATGTTTAAAGTTAGTGAGGGAAATGTAAGTCTCCAGCTTCAGAGATTTTTGCAATTCGTTCCAGTCACTGGTAGCAGAGTACTGGAAGGAAAGGCGGCCAAAGGTGGTGTTGGCTTTGGGGATGACCAGTGAGATATACCTGCTGGAGCGCATGCTACTAGTGGGTGTTGTTATCATGACCAGTGAGCTGAGATAAGGCGGAGCTTTACCTAGCAGAGACTTATAGATGACCTGGAGCCAGTGGGTCTGGCGATGAATATGTAGCGAGGGCCAGCCGACTAGAGCATAAAGGTCGCAGTGGTGGGTGGTATAAGGCGCTTTGGTAACAAAACGGATGGCACTGTGATAGACTACATCCAGTTTGCTGAGTAGAGTATTGGAAGCTATTTTGTAGATGACATCGCCGAAGTCGAGGATTGGTAGGATAGTCAGTTTTACGAGGGTAAGTTTGGCGGCGTGAGTGAAGGAGGCTTTGTTGCGAAATAGAAAGCCGATTCTAGATTTGATTTTGGATTGGAGATGTTTGATATGAGTCTGGAAGGAGAGTTTACAGTCTAGCCAGACACCTAGGTATTTGTAGACATGAGTGCTACGGGGCGGTGGTCATTTAGGCAGATTACCTTCACATTCTTGGACACAGGGACTATGGTGATCTGCTTGAAACATGTAGGTATTACAGACTCGGTCAGGGAGAGGTTGAAAATGTCAGTGAAGACACTTGCCAGTTGGTCTGCACATGCTCTGAGTACACGCCCTGGTAATTCGTCTGGCCCGCGGCCTTGTGACTGTTGACCTGTTTAAAGGTCTTGTATATCCTTCGCGTCGGACTCATCAAAGAAAACATCTTCATCCAGTTCGAGGTGAGCAATCGCTTTTCTGATGTCCAGATGCTCTTTTTGGTGATAAGAGACAATAGCAGCAACTTTAAGTACAAAATAAAACTAACAGAATAGCACAGTTGATTAGGAGCCTGTAAAACGGCAGCCATCCCCACCGGTGCCATTAGAAAAACTTCCACATGAGCTCAAAAGCAGTGCAACACCCTGACCCGAATTACAGACTTGTAAACCTTCACACACTGTGAGGTCAAACTGTAATCTCTGTGGCCCTTTACATACTACTGGATGTGACATGTACCGATGGGTGAGTGGATTAGTGTGGGAGAACTGTACTTTCCTCTTTGAAGAGTCTACCAGCCAGGGAATACCATCCAGGCTCTGACCAACCTCTGCTCTCAGTCAACCTGTCACCCTGTCACCCAGTCACACTGCATCTGAGGCAGGAGGTGACACTTGTGAGCTAAATGAGGCAGTGAAACTTCCTGTGTAGAGTGGTTAGAGCCTTAGCCGACAGGAGAGGAGCAGGAATCATGCAAAGACAACAATATTTCAAAAGGGCCTTTCGACCAAGATGGTGAACATGAAGACATGATCTATTTTGAAATTGAACCACGTCTTGTCATTCACATTACATTATGTTAAATTGTCAAAATGCACATGCACACACTTCTGACAACTAGAAACAGAAAGCAAAAGAAACAAGGCCCAAAGGTCTTATATTTTTTCTAAAAGTATTTTTTTGATCAACTCTTTAATTAACCATGTAAGATGAAGAGTCGTAACCTGTCAAACAATACTTGATGTGTACTAGTTTACAGGACACCACAATTAACCACTTTCCGGAAGTACTGTATGTGAGACTGTGTATGGGTGCAGCACCCTGTGTGTTAGCTGTGATAAGATGGGGGTTGGGAGGATGAAGAGGTGAGATGGACAGGGTTCTGCTGCTTGCCTATAGATATGCTAGCTAGCGTGTCGCTTTGTTGATATACTGTAGGCCTATGTATGCAGAGGAGGAAAATTCCATGCAAGCATAAAGGCAGGAAGTGGTTTTGCCACACAATGAACTGAAACCTGTAGTGTATCTCAATAGTTTAAAGTGGCTTCCTCTCCTCATACCTCCATCTGCACTAATGTGAAAGAACTGGACAGTTGTGAGAAAATACCCGATAGGCCATCCACCACATTGTTTTCAGCCACCATGTATTCTCAGTTCAGTGCAGATAAATGAGTTTAAACTACTTTAGACTATTATTGATATGCCCTCCTGGCAGTGTTGGGAAGTAGTGAACTACATGTAGTTCAACTAGTAATTTTAAAACATTTTGCAGTAGCTTTGTGGTAGTTGAACTAAACTCAAATATAGGTAATATTTCCTGTAGTTAATTACTTTTTTTTGCCATGTAGCAGTGTAGCTACAGTCCATTCAGAAAGTATTCAGACCTCTTCCCCTTTTCCACGTTTTGTTATGTTACAGGCTTATTCTAAAATGGATTAAATGGACAAAGCGAAAACAAGCTTTTAGAAATGTTTCAGATATATTAAAAATAAAAACAGAAATACCTTATTTACATACAGTATCAGTCAAAGTCTACTCATTCAAGGGTATTTCTTTATTTAAAAAAAATTCTACATAGTATAATAATAGTGAAGAAATCCAAACGGATATTTTCATTTTTTAACTTTTTTATTTAACCTTTATTTAACTAGACAAGTCAGTTAAGAACAAATTCTTATTGACAATGACGACCTACACCGGCCAAACACTGGGCCAATTGTACACCGCCCTATGGGACTCCCAATCACGGCCGGTTGTGCAGCCTGGAATTAAACCAGGGTGTCTGTAGTGATGCCTCAAGCACTGAGATGAGGTGCCTTAGACCGCTGCTCCACAAACAACACATACGGAATCATGTAGTAACCAAAAAAGAGTTAACTTCTCTAGGATAGGGGGCAGCATTCTCACGTTTGGATGAAAAGCATACTCAAATTCAACTGCCAGCTACTCATCCACAGAAGATAAGATATGCATGTTAGTAAATTTGGATAGAAAACACTGAAGTTTCTAAAACTGTTTGAATCATGTCTGTGAGTATAACATAACTTATTTAGCAGGCGAAACCCCGAGGACAAACCATTCAGATTTTTTTTTTTGGAGGTCACTCTTTTCAATGGATTTTCATTGGGAATACAGATTTCTAATTGACCTTCTTGCAGTTCCTACCGCTTACACTGGATGTCAACAGTCTAGAAATTAGTTGAGGGTTTTTCCTTTGTGTAATGAAGAAGTATGGCCATTTTGAATCAGTGTCACTTGTTGTGTACTGTTAGAAAGAGGCGCGTGACAAGAAAGCATGCTACAGATTGTTTTAATCCTGTATTGAACACAGATCATCCCATCTTCAATTTTATCGATTATTTACGTTACAAAATACCTAAAGTTGTATTACAAAAGTAGTTTGAAATGTTTTGGCAAAGTTTACAGGTAACTTTTGAGATATTTTGTAGTCATGTTTCACGAGTTGGAACCGGTGTTTTTCTGGATCAAACGCGCCAAATAAATGGACATTTTGGATATATATCAATGGAATTAATCGAACAAAAGGACCATTTGTGATGTTTATGGGACATATTGGAGTGCCAACAACAGAAGCCCGTCAAAGGTAAGGCATGAATTATATTTTTATTTCTGCGTTTTGTGTCGCACCTGCAGGGTTGAAATATGCTTATCTCCCTTTGTTTACAATGGTGCTAACTCAGATAATAGCATCGTTTGCTTTCACCGTAAAGCCTATTTGAATTCTGACATGTTGGCTGGATTCACAACCAGTGTAGCTTTAATTTGGTATCTTTCATGTGTGATTTAATGAAAGTTTGATTTTTATAGTAATTCTTATAGTAATTTATTTGAATATGGCGCTCTGCATTTTCTCTGGCTTTTGGCCAAGTGAGACAATAGCGTACCGCCTAAACTCAGATTTTTGGATATAAATATGAACTTTACTGAACAAAACATACATGTATTGTGTAACATGAAGTCCTATTAGTGTCATCTGATGAAGATCATCAAAGGTTAGTGATTAATTTTATCTCTATTTCTGCTTTTTGTTACTCCTCTCTTTGGCTGGAAAAATGGCTGTGTTTTTCTGTGGCTATGTACTGACCTAACATAATCGTTTGGTGTGCTTTCACCGTAAATCCTTTTTGAAATCAGACATGTTGGCTTGATTCACAACAAGTGTAGCTTTAATTTGGTATCTTTCATGTGTGATTTAATGAAAGTTTGATTTTTATAGTAATTTATTTGAATTTGGCGCTCTGCATTTTTACTGGCTTTTGGCCAAGTGGGACGTTAGCGTCCCACATATCCCAGAGAAGTTAAACAAATAAAAATATATATAAAATGTTGATTCTTCAAAGTAGCCACCCTTGGTCTTGATGACAGCTTTGCACACTCTTGGCATTCTGTCAACCAGCTTCACCTGGAATGCTTTTCCAACAGTCCTGAAGGAGTTCCCACATATGCTAAGCACTTGTTGGTAGTTTATCCTTCACTCTGTGGTCCAACTCATCCCAAACCATCTCAATTGGGTTGAGGTCAGGTGACTGTGGAGGCCAGGTCATCTGATGCAGCACTCCATCACTCTCCTTCCTAATCAAATAGCCCTTACACAGCCTGGAGGTGTGTTGGGTCATTGTCCTGTTAAAAAACTAATTACAGTCTCACGAAGCGCTGGTGTATCACTGCAGAATGCTGCGGTAGCCATGCTGGTTAATTGTGCCTTGAATTCTAAACAAATCACTGACAGTGTCACCAGCAAAGCACACCTACACCATCGCACCTCTTCCTCCATGATTCACTGTGGGAACCACACATGCAGAGACACAAGGGTTGCAACCAAAAATCTCACATTTGGACACATCAGACCAAAAGACAGATTTTCACTGGTCTAATGTCCATTGCTCGTGTTTCTTGGCCCAAGTAAGTCTCTTCTTCTTATTGGTGTCCTTTAGTAGTGGTTTCTTTGCAGCAATTCGAAACCATGAAGATCTGATTCTGAACATTTGCTGTTGAGATGTGTCTGTTACTTGACCTCTGTGAAGCATTTATTTGGGCTGCAATTTCTGAGGCTGGTAACTCTAATGAACTTATCCTCTCCAGCAGAGGTAACTCTGGGTCTTCCATTCCTGTGGCGGTCCTGATAAGAGCCAGTTTCATCATAGTGCTTGATGGTTTTTGCGACTGCACTTGAAGAAACTTTCAAAGTTCTTGACATTTTCCGTATTGTCTGACCTTCATGTCTTAAAGTAATGATGGACTGTCATTTCTCTTTGCTTATTTGAGCTGTTCTTGCGTATGGACTTGGTCTTTTATCAAATAGAGCTATCTTCTTTACCATCCCTACCTTGTCACAACACAACTGATTGGCTCAAACGCATTAAGAAAGAAAGAAATCCCACAAATTAACTTTTAACAAGGCACACGTGAATTGAAATGCATTCCAGGTGACTACCTTATGAAGCTGGTTGAGAGAATATCAAGACTGTGCAAAGCTGTTATCAAGGCAAAGGGTGGCTACTTTTAAGAATCTCAAATATGAAATATATTTTGATTTGTTTAACACATTTCTGGTTACTAGGTGATTCCATATGGGTTATTTCATAGTTTTGATGACTTCACTACTATTCCACAATGTAGAAAATAGTAAAAATATAGAAAAACCCTTGAATGAGAAGGTGTGTCCAAACATTTGACTGGTACTGTAAGTATTCATACCCTTTGCTCTGAAGCTGAGCTCAGGTGCATCCTGTTTCCATTGTTCATCCTTGAGATCTTTCTACAACTTTATTGGAGTCCACCTGTGGTATATTCAATTGATTGGACACACCTGTTTATATACGGTCCCACAGTTGCCACTGCATGTCAGAGCAAAAACCTTCCAGAAGGACAACCATCTCTGCAGAACTCCACCAATCAGGCCTTTATGGTAGTGTGGCCAGATGGAAGCCACTCCTCAGTAAAAGGCACATGACAGTCAGCTTGGTGTTTGCCAGAAGGCACCTAAAGGACTCTCAGACCATGAAAACAAGATTGTCTGGTCTGATGAAACCAAGATTTAACTCTTTGGCCTGAATGCCAAGAGTCACTTCTGTAGGAAACTTGGCAACATCCCTACAGTGAAGCATGGTGGTGGCAGCATCATATTTTGGGGATGTTTTTTAGTGGCAGGGACTGGGAGACTAGTCACGATTGGGGGAAAGATGAACAAAGCAAAGTACAGAAATATCCTTGATGAAAACCTGCTCCAGAGCGCTCAGGACCTCAGACTTAGGCGAAGGTTCACCTTCCAACAGGACATCCACCCTAAGCACACAGCCAAGACAACGCAGGATTGGCTTCGGGACAAGTCTCTTAATGCCCTTGATTGGCCTAGCCAGAGCCCGGACTTGAACCCGATCAAACATCTTTGGAGAGACCTGAAAATAGCTGTGCAGTGACGCTCCACCATCCAACCTGACAGTGCTTGAGAGGATTTGCAGAGAAGAATGTGAGGAACTCCCCAAATACAGGTGTGCCAAGCATCATACCCAAGAAGACTCAAGGCTGTTATCACTGCCAAAGGTGCTTCAACAAAGTACTGAGTAAATTGTCTGAATACTTATGAAAATGTGATGTGATTTTTTTTTTTATACATTTGCAAAAAAATTTTTTTAAACCTGTTATTGCTTTGTCATTATGGGGTATTGTGTGTGGATTGATAAGGGGGGGGGGGGCAATGTACTACATTTTAGAATAAGACTGTAACGTAACAAAATGTGGAAAAAGTCAAGGGGTCTGAATACTTTCCGATGCACTGGAACTACTGGAACTATACACTACATTTTATGCAAAAATTAAATTAAATCATTTCCTTCTTTTTCGGTATCAAACCTGCCTATTTCTCACTTGAAACATAGTTTTTGTGTTTAATATGCTAAATTACACATTCTGTTAACATATGACCCCAAAGTGATCTGTCTTGCAATTTGTAGTCTATGACATTACAGATTTACACATGATAATTTTTCACAAAGTGGTTTGGATGTAGTTAACTACTTTTTCAAAGTTACTTTAGTTAACCAAACTATATTTTTCTTAATTAAGGTTAGCTTTAGTGTAGCTTAACTTCTTCCAGTGTGAAGTAATTGGAAGCTTGGTAAACTATATTTTTAGAGTAGCTTCCCAAACACTGCCCCCTGGTACCTGTAAAGTATAGAATGAATCTTGAAATCACTACCAATAATAAGTCTGAGCACCACAACAAGCCCTGTCTACTAAATCTCAAAATGGATCCGTACTCCCACAAAGACAGTTTTTTCAAAGTGCTTTTTCACTTCTACAGTATAATGGCATAAAAGGTATGCTTTCGGTAAGTCGGACTTGATACAAATTCAGGTGAATGTCTGTGGTTAAACCCTTTCAGTTGTTCGGAAATATAGACAAGACTTTATGAGTCATCATTACCACAGAATCTGACAAGTTGTCGAGCTTTGGCAGTTCAGAACTATAGAAGACCTGTGGATGGCTCACAGGAGAGCGCAAGCAACATGTTTAACACAACGCTTCCTTTCCTCACAAGACTGTCCCTCACTTACTGCCTGGATAACCCCCCCACTCACCACATGCCTATGGCTCAACCATAGATACACAAACACTGACCCATTTCTATGGATAGGATGTTTGTAAGGTAGGCTACATTAGTGATACATACTGTAGGATGGGTAATTCAGACTGAGTAATTTCTTGATTAACCTTTTTTTTTACAACCTTGCTCAGGATTTCCCTTTCAGAACTCCTGAAGAAGCTAGGTAAGACTACTGAAAGTAAGCATTGTTTCCAACCACATAGATGCGCGTGCACAGAAATAAACACACCATGCGTGCACACGCACACACAAGACGCTTAAAAGTTTTCAGAGCGCATTGTCTCATTATCACTTCACATCATGACAGCGAAACAAAGGTAGGCCTAAAACATCCAAATACGGTCACTATAGCGGTCACTATAGCTTACCAAAACGTTATTTGAAAATTATGGGAAATACCTACACCACTGTGCAGTTAATAGTTTTCTCAATATTTTGTAATAGTCTAAAGAATATCACCTTTTCCAGTATATTTTGTTGAAATTCCAACCTTGGCTTTTTTTGTATCAAGTCAACTATTATCAAGTCAATTACCGTGTAAGATAAATATTTCAAAGTCCAATATATTACCTTTAAACAATTTTACTATAGAGCCTATCCTGTAAAGTGCTAATCTGTAAAAGAGACTTGGTCTCAGTATGACTCCCTGATAAATAAATAAATTCTGTGTTCTCTCATAGCCTACTGAGTGACATGTCTACCCCACGGAGTAGGGACGGGCCCCAGGAGGGTATATGCCAGCCCTCCTCCTCGTTTGAGAGCAGTGGTGGGGAGGAGGAGGTGTCGACAGACCCTGGCCTCATCTTCCCTGTGGCCTGGCCGTCCTTTCTGGGCCAGAGACTACTGAGGCTTGAGACTACACGCCGCAAGAGAGAGATGACCCCTACTGACAAGAAGGACGCCAGCTACTGGGACAAGCGGCGAAAGAACAACGAGGCCGCCAAACGCTCGAGGGAGAAGAGGAGGGTGAATGACCTTATGCTGGAGGGCCAGTTGCTGGCCCTGAGTGAGGAAAATGCCCGGCTGAGGGCCAAGGTGTTCAACCTGCAGTACCACATGGACCTGGGGAAAGAGGCAGGCACAGCCACCCTGCCTTCCTATGGCTCAGCTCCACTGCTCTGGCGCCATCCCACCTCCCTCCTAGGTGACCAGCAGGATCTGGAAGGGCTGTTCCTTAGAACCATGGTAAACCCTACATTGATAACCAGCAGTGGTGGTGTGGGTCTCAATCAACGTAGTCCTCAGATTGGTTTTGATTCAGGTCTTCCTAGTTTCTTCCCTCAATCCCTCCTCTCGCAGAGAAGAGCCTGTGCTCCAGAGAGTGTTGGATTGGCTGAACAAGAGAAAGCAGCTCACCACCAGGTCTCCTCCAGCAATGATCTTCCTGGCAACGAGGAACCCCCTTCTGCCTCTAATAGAGCCTTCCTTCCCCCTTCTCACCCTTTCCCCACTTCCTCCATCATCACCCCCTCTTCATGCCCACCCCAGAATTTGCTGATGCCCGATCTTAGTCATTCCTCAGTGCATACCAACCTGTTGATGCCCTGGGGTTTCCCCAGCCTCCCCCAGTCAGCCCTGTACCCCAGCCTGCCTCTCCACCTGCCACTGGAGGAGCGTGAGGGGCAGCACCAGGTCTTGGACATACACAGGGGCTTCAGGGGAAGGTTCAACACTCTGGCTCAGTTCAGAAGGTACCGCAGTCCAAACAGCTTCTAGCTAACAGAGACGCGAAGAAGAAATCAGACCTAGATATTAATACATATTGTAACGGTATTCTTAGAAATAAAGGTGCTAACTAGAACCTAAAAGGGTCCTTCGGCTGTCCCCATAGGAGAACCTTTTGAATAACTGTTGTTGGTTCCAGGTAGAACCCTTTTGGTTCCAAGTAGAACCGTTAATGGTTTCACGTAGAACCCTTTCTACCTGAAACCCAAAATCGTTCTACCTGGAGCCAAAAAGGGTTTCACCTAGAACAAAAAAAGGTTTTCCTATGGGGACAGCCAAAGAACTCTTTTGGAACCCTTTTTTCTAAGAGTCTTTTAAATGTCAGATAATGTCAGATAATAAATGGACACTGTATTTAATTAAAGGTTACTAATCAACAATTGCAATTATCATTTCAAATATTGTTATAAATGCATTACGTATAGAAATAACATTTTGAGAGTGAATTGGGAGTTCATTGAATGAATGTCAGACTATTACATGCAGGAATATCATAACATTTTTTGGGGGGCAAAACGTCAATTTGGTATTTCCCAAGAAACAGATTAACCATTGAGAATGTAATGTACTTATTTTTGATTAAGAAAATTATCATTTTCGCACAATTATTCTTCGAAACAAATGCCTTTCAAACACAATATATTTTAATCGAACACAAGTTTACAATTAATTAACTCTGTTTGTATTTTCTAATTTCATCAGTTTTTATCAAAACGAGTTAATTCTGCTGTATACCTCATAGGCCTACAAGTGTAATTTTTCTAACCGCAGCAACAAAACTGGTTTAACAACTTTTACAATTACAGTGAAGATTCAATTATTAGGGATAAAATAGACAGATTATATATTCTTTCAATTAATTATTGAATCTTTACACCAATGAAACATACACGTTTTCAAAGATAATCAAATATTTGTCTAGTTCTGAAATAAGCAATATAGCGCAGGGCAGGCTTGAAGGCGATCAAAGTGACATTTTCAATCACTTTGTTCTATTAGGTGTGGGGGAATACTATTGCTTTCTTAGCCTAATGTCAAGAAGTGACACTAACACGTCAAGCAGACCTTCTAACGCACGCTGCAAATATGGATTTAAAATGCTTTGACATCTGCAAACGGAGATGAGCGACATTGGCTTGAACATTTAGCTTAGCCTTATAGGAATTTTACCGTTCAAATTGTGTTTTTTCTGTGGTGTGAAGCATCGAAACTGGGTGCTCTTTTTGGTTGGTGGGTGGTAATCCCCTCTACCCCACACTGAGAATTCCGTTATTGACAACTATTGCACATTGCAGAAAGTTAGACATTAATTCAATGCATTGTCGTGGGAAAGCAGACATTTTCTAATCAAAACAAATCGAAATGTATTTGTCACGCGTACAGGATACAGCAGGTGTAAACAATACAATTCACATACAATTAAGGTCGGAAGTTTACATACACCTTAGCCAAATACATTTAAACTCAGTTTTTCACAATTCCAGACATTTAATCCTAGTAAAAATTCCGTGTCTTAGGTCAGTTAGGATCACCACTTTATTTTAAGAATGTGAATGTCAGAATAATAGTAGAGAGATAATTAATTATTTCAGCTTTTATTTATTTCATCACATTCCCAGTGGGTCAGAAGTTTACATACACTCAATTAGTATTTGGTAACATTGCCTTTAAATTGCTTAACTTGGGTCAAACGTTTTGTGTAGCCTTCCACAAGCTTCCCACAATAAATTGGGTGCATTTTGGCCCATTCCTCCTGACAGAGCTGGTGTAACTGAGTCAGGTTTGAACTTCCTGACTGATGTCTTGAGATGTTGCTTTAATATATCCATATAATTTTCCTTCCTCATAATGCCATCTCTTCTGTGAAGTGCACCACCCTCCTGCTGCAAAGCACCCCCACAACATGATGCTGGCACCCCCGTGCTTCACGGTTGGGATGGTGTTCTTCGGCTTGCAAGCCTCCCCCTTTTTCCTCCAAACATAACGATGGTCATTATGGCCAAACAGTTCTATTTTTGTTTCATCAGACCAGAGGACATTTCTTCAAAAAGTATGATCTTTGTCCCCATGTGCAGTTGCAAACCGTAGTCTGGCTTTTTTATGGCAGTTTTGGAGCAGTGGCTTCTTCTTTGTTGAGCGGCCTTTCAGGTTATGTTGTTATAGGACTCGTTTTACTGTGGATATAGATACTTTGTACCTGTTTCCTCCCTCATCTTCACAAGGTTCTTTGCTGTTGTTCTGGGATTGATTTGGACTTTTCGCACCAAAGTACGTTCATCTCTAGGAGACAGAACGCGTCTCCTTCCTGAGCGGTATGATGGCTGTGTCGTCCCATGATGTTTATACTTGCATACTATTGTTTATACAGATGAACGTGGTACCTTCAGGCGTTTGGAAATTACTCCCAAGGATGAACCAGACTTGTGGAGGTTTCCAATATATTTTCTGAAGTCTTGGCTGATTTCTTTAGATTTTCTCATGATGTCAAGCAAAGAGGCACTGAGTTTGAAGGTAGGCCTTGAAATACACCCAAAGGTACACCTCCAATTGCCTCAAATTATGTCAATTAGCCTATCAGAAGCTTCTAAAGCCGTGACATCATTTTCTGGAATTTTCCAAGCTGTGTAAAGGCACAGTCAACTTAGTGTATGTAAACTTCTGACCCACTGGAATTGTGATTCAGTGAATTATAAGTGAAATAATATGTCTGTAAACATTTGTTGGAAAAATGACTTGTGTCATACACACAGATGTCCTAACCGACTTGCCAAAATTATAGTTTGAAATTTGTGGAGTGGTTGAAAAACTCTAACCTAAGTGTATGTAAACTTCCGACTTCAACTGTATGCCTCAGAACAACGGTCTTCAAAGTGCGGTCGGTGGACGAGGTAGCCTACTTATGTTCTCAACCCTGGGCAACATGGGCCTGGGAGGCTCCCAGGGACATTGGTATCCGGAGTACTCCACCAACAATTGTCAATTTTTACATAAATGCACTGTAATTTAAGCTTTAATACATCAACGTTTTCTCTCTGCCTCATGGCAAAATGTGTAGAATTGCCGGAAATAAGCTTGAAAACTGCAAAAATCTCTCTACGATGCCAAGAGGCGGGCCTTTTAAATGTTCTTTCCCCAGGCTCGAGACTTGGTTTGTCCAGCCATGCACTGCAGATGTCATAGTGAAACTCTTTGTAGACTTTTTTTTATCGCACTCAAGATCTGTTCTGATTACGAGGGGGTCCCTGAAGAATTAGCTTGAAACATATTTTTTAAATTATTTTGGTTTCATCTCATTTTTGACTGAGGCCCTTCACACCCATGCTACAGTGTGAGAACATCACTCATTCAATATGATATATGGGTTGTAGAATAATAGTGAGGACATTAAAACTATGAAATAGCACATATGGAATCATGTAGTAACCAAGCAAGTGTTAAACAAATCCAAATATATTTTCTATTTTAGATTCATCAAAGTAGCCTTGATGACAGCTTTGCACACGCTTGGCGTTCTCTCAACCAGCTTCACCTGAATGCTTTTCCAACAGTCTTGAAGGAGTTAACACATATGCTGAGCACTTGTTGGCTTGTTCACTGCGGTCCAACTCATCCCAAACCATCTGAATTGGGTTGAGGTCAGGTGATTGTGGAGGCCAGGTCATCTGATGCAGCACTCCATCACTCTTCTTCTTGGTAAAATAGCCCTTACACAGCCTGGAGGTGTGTTGGGTCATTGTCCTGTTGAAAACAAATAATAGTTAGACTAAGCGCAAACCAGGTGGGATGGCGTATCACTGCAGAATGCTGTGGTAGCCATGCTGGTTAAGTGTGCCTTGAATTCTAAATAAATCACTGACATTCACCAGCAAAGAACCCCCACACCATCACACCTCCTCCTCCATGCTTCACGGTGGGAACTACTCGTGCAGAGATCATCCATTCACCTATTCTGCGTCTCAGAAAGATGCAGTAGTTGGAACCAAAAATCTCAAATTTGGACTTATCAGACCAAAGGACAGATTTCCACAGGTCTATTGTCCATTACTTGTGTTTCTTGGCCCAAACAAGTCTCTTCCTATTATTGGTGTCCTTTAGTGGTGATTTCTTTGCAGCAATTCGACCATGAAGGCCTGATTCACGTAGTCTCCTCTGAACAGTTGATGTTGAGATGTGTCTGTTACTTGAACTCTGTGAAGCAATTATTTGGGCTGTAATTTCTGAGGCTGGTAACATAGTGCTTGAAGTTTTTTGCGACTGCACTTGAAGAAACTTTCAAAGTTCTTGACATTTTCCGCATTGACTGACCTTCATGTCTTAATGTAATGATGGACTGTCGTTTCTCTTTGCTTATTTGAGCTGTTCTTGCCATAATATGGACTTGGTCTTTTACCAAATAGGGCTATCTTCTGTATACTACCCCTACCTTGTCACAACACAACTGATTGGCTCAAACGCATTAAGAAGGAAAGAAATTCCACAAATGAACTTTTAACAACCTCAATTAACGCACACCTGTTAATTGAAATGCATTCATGAAGCTGGTTGAGAGAATGCCAAGAGTGTGCAAAGCTGTCATCAAGGCAAAGGGTGGCTACTTTGAAGAATCTCAAATATAAAATATATTTTAATTTGTTTACAACTTTTTTCGTTACTACATGATTCCATATGGGTTATTTCATAGTTTTGATGTCTATAAAGAAAAACCCTTGAATAAGTAGGCGTGTCCGAACTTTTGACTGGTACTGTATAACTACTATAACTACAACTATAACTAACCATTTTGTAGACAGTAACTACAAAACCAGTATAGTAACAGTTATAATAACAAAACAAGATCACATTAGAGAATCAATTGGGCAACTCATGAACCCTTGAAGCATGGTCCTCAGACCAGCACTATTCTACATGTAAAAGGTTATTAGACCTCCAGCAGAGGATACTGCAGTACAGCACTCTGAACACTGCACAACATGGCAGAAAAATGCAACACCTGTTTCTATGATAAGCCAGTAGATGGAGTACTTTACTACCAGACACAGAATCTCAGTCATGACATGCTTGGTCAATAAAGTATTGTTTGTCAAAATCTTCCGAATCCTACAGGTTAATCCCAAAAATATTTGATGTAAAATTGTATGAAGTAATTATTAACTAGTTATTAACAAACTAGAAAGCTTGTGACAGTTGTGAACAAATGTAGCCTAACTGTTGATGCTGGAGAATTAAAAAGTGTGGTGACACACTAGGTCTATGATGTTTTGCCATTGCACTGGAATTTCCCAATTGGATCTTGATTTCAAATTTGCAACACAATATTTTATAATAAAGAAATAGAACGTTTTCAGAGATTCCACTTTCCAGTGTTTAACCTAGTGGATAAAGAAGTACTGTATGTCATTCCTAACATGACAAAAGGACAGACATTTTTATTGAACATTTGTGGGAAACTTGAGGTCATATGAGGGACTTTATGCATCTTAAAGTAAATTGCTTTATCACCGCATAGAATACATAGTGATGGTTAAGGGCTAGAAAGAGAGAAACAAATATTTGATGTTTCTGGGAAGGACACGGTAAGCCAGGTATCATCAGATCTAAAGGCTGACCCTTCCAGGCTCTCTCTGATCAAACACATCTCCCAGATGATAACATGCGTAAGCCTCGAACTTTACACTGAGGGGGACTGAGGGGGACTGAGGGGGATACAGACACACAGAACACAAGAGATGGGCTAGGCTCGATGGTGCAGGGGTGGAAAGAAAAACAGGCAGACAGACTTAATGCACTAAGAGTGAGAAAACAAAAGGTTGTGACATGTCACACATAGTATTGGTGGTCATAGCCACATTACTGTAGGTGAACTTCAGTTGAGTTACAGTGGAAGGATGATTATACAGTTCTGTAAGTTGCCGTCTGTTTCTCACAGAAACGCAATGGGTGGGCGGTGGCACTTTGAGTGAGGTCATTGTCATGTTGCATCAGTGGTGGACTCACTGGAATATAGTTGTCTGGCAGCAGAAGGTAAGATCCTGTGTTCATTTTCACCTAATTTTCACCCAACTAAATTAAAGTTCCCTTCACATATGACGTATACAGCAACAGAGAGAGTGAGGTAAATATCAAGGAGTTGATTGGGTACAATATGTCATTTTTTAGAGTCATGCTCTGCCGTCTGATCTAACTCTCAAGTCTCAGCTTGCAGCAGTCATCAGAGAATATTACTACACTTTTGAATTCGTAACTAATATTTTCAGACTTGAAAAGTTACTCTTGATGTACAGTATTCTGGTTTTCAGATTTTTGGAGTGTGTTATCATAGCAAGTCTATTTTAGATATGGTATCTCAGATCTGGGTATATTTTAAATGAGGTGACTTCCCCATTCAAAAAAGATCACACATTTTATAAAATGTTGACACTGGATAGGAGCTAGTTTTTTAAACAAATTAACATCTTTCTTTAACTTATTTAGAATACATTTGTACAACATACAAAAACCAATACAATAATGCTATTTATTGCATATGTGTTGCATAAGTGTAAACTAGGAGAAATGTGAAATGTAGTCAGGTAGTGTAGGACCTGTAAGACCTTTCTACATTTACATAGTAAAAGTGATTACAGCAATGACAAATGTTTTTAATTGACCGATTATTGTTCTATAAATCAAATCAAATCAAATTTTATTAGTCACATACACATGGTTAACAGATGTTAATGCAAGTGTAGCGAAATGCTTGTGCTTCTAGTTCCGACAATGCAGTAATAACCAACGAGTAATCTAACCTAACAATTCCACAACTACTACCTTATACACACAAGTGTAAAGGGAAAATAATATGTGCATAAAGATATATGAATGAGTGATGGTACAGAACGGCATAGGCAAGATGCAGTAGATGGTATAGAGTACAGTATATACATATGAGATGAGTAATGTAGGGTATATAAACATAAAGTGGCGTAGTTTAAAGTGGCTAGTGATACATGTATTACATAAAGATGGCAAGATATATATAAGAGGGTGAAAATGTATAATTGTAAAAAGGGTATCAGACGGATATTATCTTCTATTTTATTCCCTGTTGAAAATGGTATAAACTTTGTAGAGTTAAAGGCTTAGTTACTTCTCCCTACATACTGTATAAAGCTTGTAGAAGGTAGAACAACCAGAAAATTCATAATGGAACTCGTTGTTGTTGTTCTTCTTCTTCTGGTGACGAGCTAATAAATAAGAGTCAATTAAAGTGTTATTAATAAAAAAGTACTTTTCTTATCGACACATACAATGCAAGAAAGATCCTAACTGATTTGATATGTTATTTTTTGAAGAATATATGCGTTAACTGAAAAGCATGCTTGTAATGAAGGCAATATTCCATGGAGAATTTAAGAGGTACTGGATATTTTCTATCATTGCCACCGTGACAGTTCGCTGAAAACATAAACAGCAAAAGTCAGGAGGTTAACCAATGGTTTCCTATTAGGAACCAGGGAGAGAGACTCAAGTACTTCACAAAGCAAGGAAGGAAACAACAACAGACCAACGGGTGCTGTGACTGCTGCTGTAAAAACAGATAGGTGTCAAAAGAAGAAGTTTGAGAGTTTCTTACTAAAAAGCAGGGTCTATAATAAGCATGTCAATAAGAAGCAGGTGCAGAACTCTAGCATTGAGGTTCTCGTCTCTGGAGAGGACTGTTCAGGAAGCTGAGCAACTCTCTCTGCTGCAGTCCTGTGCTGGCAAGCTTCCCTAATCGCTAATGCTGTACACATCATCACTGCTCTCCTCTTGCTAGTTCTCAGCCCTTGACCCCTGACAAATGTCCTCCAACTTACTGTTCCCTTACAAAAAAGATTGAGGTTTTGAAACTGCAGTAAAACTGCAGTTATACTGCACTTTAACTGCAGTTACACTGCAAACTTACTGCAGTAAAAAAAAACGGTTATTAAGGAAGCAGTATTTTCAGTATACTGCTGTTATGTTGCACTCTGACTGCAATCTTTTTACGGAAGGGTTGGGGCAAGTTTTTCCAGTTTGTACCCATTTAG
Organism: Salvelinus alpinus; assembly: GCF_045679555.1. Taxonomy (NCBI): domain Eukaryota; kingdom Metazoa; phylum Chordata; class Actinopteri; order Salmoniformes; family Salmonidae; genus Salvelinus; species Salvelinus alpinus. The sequence goes on from NC_092091.1 coordinate 20,579,443, forward strand.
GCCACTCTGCCATCCAGACACAGAGCTGCTCTACATCCAGCACCTCTAGCACCAGGCTGTAAATATGTAGCACCGCTTGAAATACTGTGCAACAGTACAGCAGCAATGTCAATGAGGTTTAAAATGGTCTGGATGTGTATTGTACACCCCATAAACAGATTGGTTGCTTCTAGTTATCAATTGATGAAGATGTGCATTAAGAAATTATTATGGCCTGCAATTATTCTAGCTTCTCATACAACAATGTAAAGAGAAGGTACAACTGCAAGGGAAACGTTGAGAAGTCCAGCTATATCTGGTGTAGGGGAGTGGGTAGACTATATATAGGTATTTTGACCTCTAAACGCGTGTACTCTCCACCACAAGGCAGAGCACTAATCTCTGTCTCTCATCTCAGTCTTTGGGTAAATGTTTATGTCCTTTGCTCTGACTGCCACTTCAAATAGTAAGTATCAGCAACGCGCAACAACGTCGGTCTACTGTGATCTACATGAATAGTAAAATTCTCAGAGTTGTATTTTCTGGGGTTCTCGTACATGCAACATTTCCATTTTTAAACTCCTTTTCAATATTGTTAGCTTTCATAATATTTAATTGTTGTTGTGAAATTGCTTCAGACAAAGATCTACATAATAAATCTAATAGGACAGACAGTGAAACTTCTCGCAAAGTATTCATAAAAACGAGAACATGCAGGATATTTCACTATAAGTTGAGGTAAAAAGCTATAATAGTTATGTTTATGCACTTTATACAGCACTGGTTCGTGTGCAAAATCCTGTGCGAAAACGTATTTTGCAGTGCATCTATGAAGTGTTAAGTACAGCGGTCAACAAGAGGTGTAATATCTGATTGTACATTTTGCCTGGTAAGAAGCAGTAATGTTGCCTAATGGTGTCACGACTTCCACCGAAGTCGGCTCCTCTCCTTGTTCGTTCGGCGTTCGGCAGTCGACATCACCGGCTTTCTAGCCATCGCCGCTCCATTTTTCATGTATCCATTTGTTTTGTCTTGTTCCCTGCACACCTGGTTTTCATTCCCCAATCAATCTACATGTATTTATTCCTCTGTTCCCCATCATTGTTTGTGTTACGTGTGTTTTGTTGACGCGCCAGACTGGCTTGTTTTTTCCGTGTTATTTTTTCACAAAGATGTTTATTGTTAAACATAATTCTTGTGACTGTTTTGCGCGTTTTGCACTTTTGCCTAAATAAAGTGTGCGCCTGTTCACAAATCTCTGCTCTTCTGCACCTGACTTCGCTACCAGTACGCACACATCTGACAAATGGAGACAATAAAGAGAGCGTGTCCCATGTGTGCATGTGCAGTTAAAAAGACTCAATATACTCATCATATTAATTAGCCAAAGGCTGAAACCTTGGTCAAAGGCAATAGGGCTCTCACTATACCAGTATCACAATACTATTATACTTGACCTTCCATGAAAAAAAAGTAAAACACAAAGAAGACTTAACTCTTTAAAAACCTGCTTTTTGTTAAATAGTGTGTGCTATAGTTAGGAAAATTTGCAAATTTGACTCTGAATGACAACATAAGGCTGTTTGTATGTTTTCAATATTACAATGATTTTCCCCAAGAAATGTAGTCCGCTTCATAATAATAATAATTATCATGTTTGGTTTGCGTGCCATGATACTTCTGAGTATCATGATACTGGTATCTTGGCAACCCTAAAAGGGAGTGAGGTGGGAACATCCCTCAGACCCATGGTTATTAACAAATCATTGTTATTTTTATCTCTCAGAGCAAAATGTTTACCTTCATAGACATGACAACCTTTGGGGAATTTTGTACAACACAGACGTGTGGCTGCCAGTGTGATTATAGCAGTTTAGAATGGACACACTGTATTACCTACAGTTGTGATTGTGATCAGACATTTGATCAAAGGTATGATGAGTAAGTGGTCTCACCCAAGGGCACAGTCATTGCTGGTATGTTTACAACATTTTAAATCTGAGAGAGTAAATCCCCAAATCGGTAGCTTACTTCCTTTTACACTGACATTTTACTGAGCTTCGTCCCAGGGTACAGTGAGAGCAGAGCAGCACAAGCCATACGAAGTTGAATACATGCCTTTCCCTCAAGGCCTCATATCTCCAAATCGTATGACTTACACTAAGCTCAAATGACATAATTGTTGGTCTCATGTTACATAACTGGCAAATAAATGTAGTGTAAATCTCTAGTGTATTTTTGTCTATTTCACATTTACAAGCTATCTTGTTTGCAACACACCACTAGGACATTACCTTGTCCCTGATAACCTTGTCCCTGCAAACCTTGTCTATAACCCTGTCTATAACCCTGTCTATGACCTTGTCCCTGCTAACCTTGTCTATAACCTTGTCTATAACCCTGTCTATAACCCTGTCTATAACCTTGTCTATAACCATGTCTATAACCCTGTCTATAACCTTGTCCCTGCTAATCTTGTCTATAACCCTGTCTATAACCCTGTCTATAACCTTGTCTATAACCATGTCTATAACCCTGTCTATAACCTTGTCCCTGCTAACCTTGTCTATAACCTTGTCTATAACCCTGTCTATAACCTTGTCCCTGCTAACCTTGTCTATAACCTTGTCCCTGCTAACCTTGTCTATAACCTTGTCCCTGCTAACCTTGTCTATAACATTGTCTATAACCTTGTCTATAACCCTGTCTATGACCTTGTCCCTGCTAACCTTGTCTATAACCTTGTCTATAACCTTGTCCCTGCTAACCTTGTCTATAACCTTGTCTATAACCCTGTCTATAACCTTGTCTATAACCCTGTCTATGACCTTGTCCCTGCTAACCTTGTCTATAACCCTGTCTATAACCTTGTCTATAACCCTGTCTATAACCTTGTCCCTGCTAACCTTGTCTATAACCTTGTCTATAACCTTGTCTATAACCCTGTCTATAACCTTGTCCCTGCTAACCTTGTCTATAACCTTGTCTATAACCTTGTCTATAACCCTGTCTATAACCTTGTCCCTGCTAACCTTGTCTATAACCTTGTCTATAACCTTGTCTATAACCCTGTCTATAACCTTGTCCCTGCTAACCTTGTCTATAACGTTGTCTATAACCTTGTCCCTGCTAACCTTGTCTATAACCTTGTCTATAACCTTGTCTATAACCTTGTCCCTGCTAACCTTGTCTATAACCCTGTCTATAACCCTGTCTATAACCTTGTCTATAACCTTGTCTATAACCTTGTCTATAACGTTGTCTATAACATTGTCTATAACCCTGTCTATAACCTTGTCTATAACCCTGTCTATAACCTTGTCTATAACCCTGTCTATAACCATGTCTATAACGTTGTCTATAACATTGTCTATAACCTTGTCTATAACCCTGTCTATAACCTTGTCTATAACCCTGTCTATAACCTTGTCTATAACCTTGTCTATAACGTTGTCTATAACATTGTCTATAACCCTGTCTATAACCTTGTCTATAACCCTGTCTATAACCCTGTCTATAACCTTGTCTATAACCCTGTCTATAACCATGTCTATAACGTTGTCTATAACCCTGTCTATAACCTTGTCTATAACCTTGTCTATAACCCTGTCTATAACCTTGTCTATAACGTTGTCTATAACATTGTCTATAACCCTGTCTATAACCCTGTCTATAACCTTGTCTATAACTCTGTCTATAACCTTGTCTATAACCTTGTCTATAACCCTGTCTATAACTCTGTCTATAACGTTGTCTATAACATTGTCTATAACCCTGTCTATAACCCTGTCTAAAACCCTGTCTATAACCTTGTCTATAACCCTGTCTATAACCCTGTCTATAACCATGTCTATAACCCTGTCTATAACCTTGTCTATAACCTTGTCTATAACCTTGTCTATTACCATGTCTATAACCCTGTCTATAACCATGTCTATAACCCTGTCTATAACCATGTCTATAACCTTGTCTATAACCCTGTCTATGACCTTGTCTATAACCATGTCTATAACCCTGTCTATAACATTGTCTATAACCTTGTCTATAACCTTGTCTATTACCATGTCTATAACCCTGTCTATAACCATGTCTATAACCCTGTCTATAACCATGTCTATAACCTTGTCTATAACCATGTCTATAACCCTGTCTATAACATTGTCTATAACCATGTCTATAACCCTGTCTATAACCTTGTCTATAACCCTGTCTATAACCCTGTCTATAACCATGTCTATGACCCTGTCTATAACCCTGTCTATAACCATGTCTATAACCCTGTCTATAACCCTGTCTATAACCATGTCTATAACCCTGTCTATAACGTTGTCTATAACCTTGTCTATAACCTTGTCTATTACCATGTCTATAACCCTGTCTATAACCATGTCTATAACCTTGTCTATAACCATGTCTATAACCCTGTCTATAACATTGTCTATAACCATGTCTATAACCCTGTCTATAACCTTGTCTATAAACCTGTCTATAACCTTGTCTATTTTATATTTATTTATTATTTAACCTTTATTTAACTAGGCAAGTCAGTTAAGAACAAATTATTATTTACAATGACGTCCTACCCCGGCCAAACACTATGACGCAGGGTCAAATGTGCGCTGCCCTATGGGACTCCCAATCACGGCCGGTTGTGATACAGCCTGGATTCGAACCAGGGTCTGTAGTGATGCCTCTAACACTGAGATGCAGTGCCTTAGACCGCTGCACCACTCGGGAGCCCCAAGGTCAATAACCTTATCCACAACGCTGTCAATAACCCTGTCTATAACCCCGTCTATAACCTTGTCTATAACCTTGTCTATAACCCTGTTCATAACCTTGTCTATAATCTTGTCTATAACCTTGTCTATGGCCTTGTCTATAACCCTGTCTATAACCTTGTCTATAACCCTGTCTATAACCTTGTCTATAACCATGTCTATAACCCTGTCTATAACCTTGTCTATAACCTTGTCTATAACCCTGTCTATAACCTTGTCTATAACCTTGTCTATAACCTTGCCTATAAATATGTGTATAACCTTGTCTATAAATACATCTATAACCTTGTCTATAACCTTGTCAATGGTCTTGTCTATAACCTTGTCTATAACGTTGTCTATAACCTTGTCAATGGTCTTGTCTATGGTCTTGTCTATAACCTTGTCTATAACCTTGTCTATAATCTTGTCTATACTGACTTATGGACTAGAGCTTCAGTTGAAGTCGGAAGTTTACATACACCTTAGCCACATACATTTAAACTCAGTTTTTCACAATTCCTGACATTTAATCCTAGTACAAATTCCCTGTCTTAGGTCAGTTAGGATCACCACTTTATTTTAAGAATGTGAAATGTCAGAATAATAGTAGAGATAATGATTTATTTCAGATTTGATTTCTTTCATCACATGCCCAGTGGGTCAGAAGTTTGCATACACTCAATTAGTATTTGGTAGCATTGCCTTTAAATGGTTAAACTTGGGTCAAGCGTTTCGGGTAGCCTTCCACAAGCTTCCCACAATAAATTGGGTGAATTTTGGCCCATTCCTCCTGACAGAGCTGGTGTAACTGAGTCAGGTTTGTAGGCCTCCTTGTCCGCACACGCTTTTTCAGTTCTGCCCACACATTTTCTATAGGATTGAGGTCAGAGTTTTGTGATGGCCACTCCAATACCTTGACTTTGTTGTCCTTAAGCCATTTTGCCACAACTTTGGAAGTATGCTTGGGGTCATTGTCCATTTAGAAGACACATTTGCGACCAAGCTTTAACTTCCTGACTGATGTCTTGAGATGTTGCTTCAATATATCCACATCATTTGACTTCCTCATGATGCCATCTATTTTGTGAAGTGCCCCAGTCCCTCCTGCAGCAAAGCACCCCCACAACATGATGCTGCCACCCACGTGCTTCACAGTTGGGATGGTGTTCTTCAGCTTGCAAGCCTCCCCTTTTTCCTCCAAACATAACGATGATCATTATGGACAAACAGTTCTATTTTTGTTTCATCAGACCAGAGAACATTTCTCCAAAAAATACGATTTTTGTCCCCATGTGCAGTTGCAACCGTCGTCTGGCTTTTTTATGGCGGTTTTGGAGCAGTGGCTTCTTCCTACAAATAAGCATGTAATGGTTCAGGAGAGCCTTTTATTAGGGTTGTATTAGGGTTTCTATTTTTCAGCACAGCTTGTGCTGTGGCTAGGGCCCATGCACCTAACCTCTTATCTCATACAGAGGGGATAGAAGATGAAAGGGAGGTAGAGGATATGGAGCCTGAGATGAGCACCCCTTCACAGTAGCTGCTTGTGAAGGGGTGGGCAAGTCAGTGCACCATCAAAAAAAGAAGACGGTGTGAGAGAGAGAGAGAGAGAGAGAGAGAGAGAGAGAGAGAGAGAGAGAGAGAGAGAGAGAGAGAGAGAGAGAGAGAGAGAGAGAGAGAGAGAGACACACAGAGACACACAGAGACACAGAAAAAAAGAGTGTGAGAGAGGGAGAGAGCAGAATTGTGAAACCAAAACTTTCCTTGTTTCTAAAACGAGCCTGATCTGCATCAAGCAGATTGAGTGTGATCGTAACTCTCAACCACTTGACTTGCCTGTTCTGTCAGACGAAATAGTGGTAGTAAAAAAGTAATAGTAATCTAGGAAAACAATATGAGTTTATTAGTCAAGTTGAAGGAAGAGACAGGTCCAGAGATGTTCCTGTGTCAAATCTAGAAGTTGGTTGTGTGATTGACATAAAAGCTGGCACAGCAAAGACTAGACTATATATACTTATATATACGTATACTATATCATACCAACTCTCCAACATGAGCATTTTAACGTGCAGGCCATGCATACTGTCTGGTCTCTGTGTATACGAGATGAATCACACGTTAAATGTACACGTCTTTCAGACATTAAGAGCAAAACGTGTTACATTATTTTAGTCACATTTGAGGGGATGGCTACACCTCAGACAACTCCTCCTCTCTGCCCTTCCACCATATACACCACTGCTTTATTCAGCCTGTATATCCGGTTAGACAGTGGGATATGAGTGTGTTTGTGGCTCTACAACACCATGTCATTCAAAGATTTCAATGCTCAAACACAGAAATTAATAAATGTTCTGATCTGTGACCCAGACTGTATAGCAGAAATGTGTAAATGTATAGCCTAATCATAGGATTTTGCAAATAACTAATAATAAACCTTCCCTTCACAGGTGAAATCCTAGACAGCTACCTGACAGAAGTGCACGAGAACTTACTTATCCTCCTTTTATCTGCCCAACCAAGAAATAGCCATCCTACTTTCTATACTGAGGCCAGATGGAGCCCATGTCAGTATCTCCAAATGGGAGCACGGAGACAGTGGAGGATGGTCATACAGCCTCCCTAGAGGGGGCGCTGACACCCAAGGGCCTGAGGCGCAAGAGAGAGTTCATTCCAGAGGAGAAGAAGGACGTCACCTACTGGGAGAAGCGTCGCAAGAACAACGAGGCGGCCAAGCGCTCCAGGGAGAAGAGGAGGGTAAACGATTATGTGCTGGAGAGCCGCCTGGCGGCCATGAACAAAGAGAACGCCCGGTTGAACACAGAACTGCTGGCCCTCAAACTCCACTTTGGCCTGGTGAGCCCTGTGGGCTATGCTGCCCACCAGAACAGCCTGCTACGGCTCCACCATGCCCATACCCACAGCCCTCATTCTCCGCCACCCAGCAGCCCAACCCAGCCCCTGGACAAGGACGTCTACTGGGGTAGGAGGCCCAGCTACAGAGACCCCTCTACTTTGCCAAATTACCACCACCTACCCCCTGTCCTGACTGGACAACTTGCTCCTGGCATGATCAATCCACATGCTCTACCAACTAGAAGGGCCTATCCATACTTCTTAGAAATTCCTGGTGTTGTCCACCCTGCAAACTCATCCTCCCTTCTCCTGCCCCCGCTACTCCCCTCTCCCCTATTGTCCTGGCCGGGCGTTTCCCTCCTGAGGCCCACCCCTAGGAGAGGGGGTTCAGATGAGGAGGGGGAACAGCAGGTCCCAGCAGCCTCCTCCAGTGCTGCATTACCGCACAAGCTGAGGCTGAAGGCCCTCAGAGCTCCTACTGTCCACAGGGATGTCAGAGACAGGGCCTCCCCCCCGCTCCCGCTCTATGTATCTGACTGACTGACCACATGGCACAGAGCAGACCAACCACAGCACTGAGAACATGAAGGATCCATGCTCTTAGCGCTGTAACATTGACACCAAATTTACAGTAAAGGACTATGTCCAACTTAAAACAGACATTTGTCTTTTGATTGATTTTCTGAAAGTTGTTGCTTCTCAGGTTTTGCTTCTTTACTGCCCAAGTTAACTGGATTAAATACAATGTAATATACTTTACTGGAAAGCATGCTGAACCAGCTGGACTTTGGGATGAAGCTATGTTTGATAGTACTGAGGGACTCCGGGGGGTTGGATGGAATTTATCTTTTTTTTTTTTTATCGAATTAAGTGTTTACGTTGCTGTGTGGGTAATGTTTAGGTTTTGTTGGTTGGCTGGCTGGCTGGCTGGCTGGTAGAGCAAGATAGCACTGTGGTTCAGTGCCTCTCTAGAGTGAGGAGCAGGGCCGTAGCTACACATGAGGACGCCGAGCTCCAAACCGCTGTCATTTAAAAATATATATATATATAAATAATAATACATTTAAAAAATCTGTCGGGGTCTCAACTTACTGTTGTGTTAGAATAGTACAACATACAAGGTGCAATTTCAAAACTTTGTTGCAGCAGTTTTCCTCTTGGTATATGTCACTCACTGACAGTCACTCAATTAACCCACGTCAGTTAAATATTTTTAGATTGGTCAATTAGTCTAGTTAGTCTAGCCAGCTATCTAAACTTGTAGTAATCATGGCCGAATTACCAATCGGAAACGCAAGCTGCCCTGACCTCCACAGAGCCCCTATTGATTTTGTTAGTCACTCTCACTCAGATATCATATTAACCTGGCAAAAGTCATGGCAAAATGTGTAGAATTGCAGGAAATTGGCTGTAAAACTGAAGAAAAAATGTGTTCTGTAAAGCAAACTTAATTGTTTACCTTTGTTAATAAAATACTTTTCTGCTAACAGATCCCTCATGTATTAAATTATATTTTTACTCCCGGTGCTGAGTTAGTGTGTAGCGGCTAATTGTATAGCTAATAGCTATGTGTTTTCAGAGAGACTGAGGTGGGTGAAGCTACAGCAACCAATGTGATAAATGCTGGGGTAATTTATGCTTGTTTTTGCTGTTCTCAAGACTGCACTAAAATTCAGACCCTGGCAACAACCCTGGTGAGGAGTGTGTTTTTGGGTTGTGGTTACAGACATATTATTTTTGTCTGCTCTGCCTGCCAGCATTTCAAATGTACTTCATAAACTTTGAGGTGGAGAGATGGGCCATCTGTGACATGTTTTCTAAGGGATAGGTCGAAATTTACTGGTTGGTCCAAAATAGGGGAGGGTTGACAAACTTTTTTTTAAGCTTTGGGGAGGGTTGTGTGGTTTTTTGGGGAGCAAAGGGGAGGGGAGTGCGTTTTTTTCCTTGGTTTTCATTCGCTCTTCTGCTCGTATTTTCCAAATAAACAATGGCCTGACTTACTTTTGATATTATCCTATTAAAGTTTAGACAGGCTTGTGAATGTTTGGTATGGTGTGGCTATTATTATCAAGCTATTGCTACTGCAGGCCTATGATATGAAGGCAGTGTGCCACGGCACTCCAACTGACTCCGACAGTTGAACTTGAGGTGAGGAAGACTGTATCAGGCCTTTCAGAGTTACTCCTATAATCTAACAATATCATGCTTACATTTATACAAAATATTTGGATTGAAAATGAACTAATAATCCTCCTTCATTATGGCTACATGTATATCTGTATAGCAGACACAGTAGTCATCTAACATAAAGAAATGCATGTTTGTGTCGTAGCATACCACGGGCCTATCTCTATCTCTCTAGGTGTCACGGCTGTCTTCGTCATACTCATCTGACGAGGAGAGGCGAGAAGGATCGGAGGACCAATACGCAGCGAGGTAAGTGTTCGTCATTATTTAATGAAAGAAACTGAACACTACAAAAACAACAAAGTGACAACCGTGACGCTAAATAACAATAGTGCTGACACAAACACTACACATAGACAATCACCCACAAACCCCAACAGAAAACAGGCTACCTAAATATGGTTCCCAATCAGAGACAATGAATGACAGCTGCCTCTGATTGAGAACCATATCAGGCCAAACGAGAAAACCCCACATAGAAACAGACAACATAGATAATACCCACCCAACTCACGTCCTGACCAACTAAATAAAGACTAAACAAAGGAAATAAGGTCAGAAACGTGACACTAGGGTTATGACTAAGCTTCTCTTACTTTATATTGGCTGTACCAGTCAAAAGTTTGGACACACCTACTCATTCCAGGGTATTTTCTACACAGTGTATTTTCTACACTGTAGAATAATAGTGAAGACATTAAAACGATGAAATAACATACAGAATCATGTAGTAACGAAAAAATTGATAAACAAATCAAAATATATTTTAATTGAGATTCTTCAAAGTAGCCACGTTTTGCCTTGATGACAGCTTTGCACACTCTTGGCATTCTTTCAACCTGCTTCATGAGGTAGTCACCTGCAATGTATTCCAATTAACAGGTGTGCATTGTTAAAAGTTAATTTGTTTGAATTTCTTTCCTTCTTAATGCGTTTGAGCAATCAGTTGTGTTGTGACAGGGTAGGGTTGATAAAAGAACAAGTCCATATTATGGCAAGAACAGCTCAAATAAGCAAAGAGAAACGAAAGTCCATCATTACTTTCAGACATGAAGGTCAGTCAATCTGGAAAATCTTCAAGTGCAGTCGCAAAAACCATCAGGCGCTATGATGAAACTGTCTCATGAGGATCACCACAGAAAAGGAAGACCCAGAGTTACCTCTGCTGCAGAGGATAAGTTCAGAGTTCAAGTAACAGACACATCTCAACAGCAAATGTTCAGAGGAGACTGCGTGAATCAGGCCTTCATGGTTGAATTGCTGCAAATAAACCACTCCTAAGGGACACCAATAAGAAGAAGAGACTTGCTTGGGCCAAGAAACATGAGCAATGGACATTAGACCAGTGGAAATATGTCCTTTGGTGTGATGAGTCCAACACACCTCAAGGCTGTGTAAGGGCTATTTGACCAAGAAGGAGAGTGATGGAGTGCTGACCGTAGAGTGAAGGAAAAGCAGCCAACAAGTGCTCAGCATATGCGGGAACTCCTTCAAGACGGTTGGAAAAGCATTCGTGGTGAAGCTGGTTGATAGAATGCCAAGAGTATGAAAACCTGTCATCAATGCAAAGGATGGCTACTTAGAATAATCTAAAATTGAAAATATATTTTGATTTGTTTAACACTTGTTTGGTTACTACATGATTCCATATGTGATATTTCATAGTTTTCATGTCTTCACTATTATTCTACAATGTAGAAAATAGTAAAAATAAAGAAAACCCCCTGAATGAGTAGGTGTGTCCAAACTTTTGACTGGTACTGTAAATATATGCATATACAATATATGCATATATACAAAAGTATGTGGACACCCCTTCAAATGAGTGGATTAGTGTCGTATATGGAGGGAGTCAGGAAGCAGGTGCAGATGGAGAGTTTAATAACAAAGATGCAATGCAAATGAACAAAACAGGGGTTGCGTACTGAACATGAAAACAAACCAATACTGACTGATGACTGAGGCTAATGAGGGCTAAATAAAGGGAAGGTAATGAAGGTGATGATGAAGTCCAGGTGGGCGTAATGATGTGGAGCAGGTGTGCGTAATAATGGTTGCCAGGGCCGGTGGTGAGTAGACCGACGTCGAGAGCTGGAGAGAGGGACCGGGAGTAGGCGTGACATTTCGGCTATTTCAGCCACACCCTATGCTGACAGGTGTATAAAATTTAGCACACAGCCATGCAATCTCCATAGACAAACATTGGTTAAAAAAATGGCTTTACTAAAGAGCTCAGTGACTTTCAACGTGGCACCGTCATAGGATGCCACCTTTCCAACAAGTTAGTCTGTCACATTTCTGCCCTGCTAGAGCTGCCCTGGTTAATTATGTGGTAAGCCACACACTCTCACAGAACGGGACCGTCGAGTGCTGAAGCGCGTAAAGAGTAAAAATCCTCTGTCCTTGGTTGCAACACTCACAACCAAGTTCCAAACTGGCTCTGGAAGCAACGTCAGCACAAGAAGCTTCATGAAATGGGTTTCCATGTCCGAACAGCCACACACAGGCCTAAGATCACCATGCGCAATTCCAAGCGTTGGCTGGAGTGGTGTAAAGCTCGCTGCCATTGGACTCTGGAGCAGTGGAAACGCGTTCTCTGGAGTGATGAATCATAATTCACCTTCTGGCAGTCTGACGGACAAATCTGGGTTTGGCAGGAGAAAGCTACGTGCCCGAATGCATAGTGCCAACTGTAAAGTTTGGTGGAGGAGGAATAATGGTCTGGGGCTGTTTTTCATGGTTCGGGCTAGGTCTCTTAGTTCCAGTGAAGGGAAATCTTAATGCTACATCATTCTAGATGATTTTGTGCTTCCAAATTTGTGGCAACAGTTTGGGGAAGGCCTTTTCCTGTTTCAGCATGACAATGCCCCTGTGCACAAAATTATTATTATTATTTTATTTTTTCCCCCGAGATTGGTGCGGAAGAACTTGACTGGCCTGCATAGAGCCCTGACCTTAACCCCATCGAACACCTTTGGGATGAATTGGAACGCCGACTGCGAGCCAGGGCTAATCGCCCAACATTAGTGCCTGACCTCACTAATGCTCTTGTTGCTGAATGTCACCAAGGCCCCGCAGCAATGTTCCAACATCTAGTGGAAAGCCTTTCCAGAAGAATGGAGGCTGTTATAGCAGCAAAGGGGGACCAACTCCATATTAATGCCCATGATTGTGGAATGAGATGTTCAACGAGCAGGTGTCCACATACTTTTGGTAATGTAGTAAATATATATATATATATATATACTACATTATATATCAAGTTGAAGTCGGAAGTTTACATACACTTAGGTTGGAGTCATTAAAACTCGGTTCCAGCCACTCCACAAATTTATTGTTAAGTTTTGGCAAGTAGGTTAGGACATCTACTTTGTGCATGACACAAGTCATTTTTCCAACAATTGTTTACAGACAGATTATTTCACATATAATTCACTGTATCACAATTCCAGTGGGTCAGAAGTTTACATACACTAAGTTGACTGTGCCTTTAAACAGCTTGGAAAATTCCAGAAAATGATGGCATGGCTTTAGAAGCTTCTGATAGGCTAATTGACATAATTTGAGTCAATTGGAGGTGTACCTGTGGGTGTATTTCAAGGCCTACCTTCAAACTCAGTGCCTCTTTGTTTGACATCATGGGAAAATCAAAAGAAATCAGCCACGACCTCAGAAAATCTGTACAAACAATAGTACGCAAGTATAAACACCATGGGACCACGCAGCCGTCATACCGCTCAGGAAGGAGACGCGTTCTCTCTCCTAGAAATGAACGTCCTTTGGTGCGAAAAGTGAGAATCAAACCCAGAACAACAGCAAAGGACCTTGTGAAGATGCTGGAGGAAACAGGTACAAAAGTATCTATATCCACAGTAAAACGAGTCCTATATCAACATAACCTGAAAGTCCGCTCAGCAAGGAAGAAGCCACTACTCCAAAACCGCCATAAAAAAGCCAGACTACGGTTTGCAACTGCACATGGGGACAAAGGTTGTACTTTTTGGAGAAATGTCCTCTGGTCTGATGAAGCAAAAATAGAACTGTTTGGCCATAATGACCATCGTTATGTTTGGAAGAAAAAGTTAGAGGCTTGCAAGCCAAAGAACACCATCCCAACCATGAAGGACGGGGATGGTAGCATCATGTTGTGGGGGTGCTTTGCTGCAGGAGGGACTGGTCCACTTCACAAAATAGATGGCTTCATCAGGAAGCAAAATGAAGTGGATATATTGAAGCAACATCTCAAGACATCAGTCAGGAAGTTAAAGCTTGGTCGTAAATGGGTCTTCCAAATGGACAATAACCCCAAGCATACTTCCAAAGTTGTGGAAAAATGTACTAATGACAACAAAGTCAAGGTATTGGAGTGGCCATCACAAAGCCCCGACCTCAATCCTATAGAAAATGTGTGGGCAGAACTGAAAAAGCGTGTGCGAGCAAGGAGGCCTACAAACCTGACTCAGTTACACCAGCTCTGTCAGGAGGAATGGGCCAAAATTCACCCAACTTATTGTGGGAAGCTTATGGAAGGCTACCCAAAACGTTTGACCCAAGTTAAACAATTTATTGGCAATGCTACCAAATACTAATTGAGTGTAGACCTCTGACCCACTGGGAATGTGAAGAAAGAAATATAAGCTGAAATAAATGATTCTCTCTATTATTATTCTGACATTTCACATTCTTAAAATAAAGTGGTGATCCTAACTGACCTAAGACAGGGAATTTTTACTAGGATTAAAAGAAAACTGAGTTGTTGTGGAAAACTGAGTTTAAATGTATTTGGCTAAGGTGTACAGTGGGGCAAGAAAAGTATTTAGTCAGCCACCAATTGTGCAAGTTCTCCCACTTAAAAAGATGAGAGAGGCCTGTAATTTTCATCATAGGTACACTTCAACTATGACAGACAAAATGAGAAAAGAAATCCAGAAAATCACATTGTAGGATTTTTAATGAATTTATTTGCAAATTATGGTGGAAAATAAGTATTTGGTCACCTACAAACAAGCAAGATTTCTGGCTCTCACAGACCTGTAACTTTTTCTTTAAGAGGCTCCTCTGTCCTCCACTCGTTACCTGTATTAATGGCACCTGTTTGAACTTGTTATCAGTATAAAAGACACCTGTCCACAACCTCAAACAGTCACACTCCAAACTCCACTATGGCCAAGACCAAAGAGCTGTCAAAGGACACCAGAAACAAAATTGTAGACCTGCACCAGGCTGGGAAGACTGAATCCGCAATAGGTAAGCAGCTTGGTTTGAAGAAATCAACTGTGGGAGCAATTATTAGGAAATGGAAGACATACAAGACCACTGATAATCTCCCTCGATCTGGGGCTCCACGCAAGATCTCACCCCGTGGGGTCAAAATGATCACAAGAACGGTGAGCAAAAATCCCAGAACCACACGGGGGGACCTAGTGAATGACCTGCAGAGAGCTGGGACCAAAGTAACAAAGCCTACCATCAGTAACACACTACGCCGCCAGGGACTCAAATCCTGCAGTGCCAGACGTGTCCCCCTGCTTAAGCCAGTACATGTCCAGGCCCGTCTGAAGTTTGCTAGAGAGCATTTGGATGATCCAGAAGAAGATTGGGAGAATGTCATATGGTCAGATGAAACCAAAATATAACTTTTTGGTAAAAAAGAATGCTGAGTTGCATCCAAAGAACACCATACCTACTGTGAAGCATGGGGGTGGAAACATCATGCTTTGGGGCTGTTTTTCTGCAAAGGGACCAGGACGACTGATCCGTGTAAAGGACAGAATGAATGGGGCTATGTATCGTGAGATTTTGAGTGAAAACCTCCTTCCATCAGCAAGGGCATTGAAGATGAAACGTGGCTGGGTCTTTCAGCATGACAATGATCCCAAACACACCGCCCGGGCAACGAAGGAGTGGCTTCGTAAGAAGCATTTCAAGGTCCTGGAGTGGCCTAGCCAGTCTCCAGATCTCAACCCCATAGAAAATCTTTGGAGGGAGTTGAAAGTCCGTGTTGTCCAGCAACAGCCCCAAAACATCACTGCTCTAGAGGAGATCTGCATGGAGGAATGGGCCAAAATACCAGCAACAGTGTGTGAAAACCTTGTGAAGACTTACAGAAAACGTTTGACCTCTGTCGTTGCCAACAAAGGGTATATAACAAAGTATTGAGATAAACTTTTGTTATTGACCAAATACTTATTTTCCACCATAATTTGCTAATAAATTCATAAAAAATCCTACAATGTGATTTTCTGGATTTTTTTTCTCATTTTGTCTGTCATAGTTGAAATGTACCTATGATGAAAATTACAGGCATCTCTCATCTTTTTAAGTGGGAGAACTTGCACAATTGGTGGCTGACTAAATACTTTTTTGCCCCACTGTATGTAAACTTCCAACTTCACCTGTATAAACGCCCCCCTCATACTCATCTGGAGGTTGAGAATGTTTTCGTCTCTATCTCTGTAATGTGTCTGTATCTATGTAATTGTATATCTATTTATGTAAAATATAGGGATCACAATAGAAATATGTCCCCGGCATTAGTGTGCAATCCCAGTCACTTAAAAAAATCTTTGTGTATGTATGTATTTTTTGAAACTGACAAATAGAGTCAATCAATCAATCAATCCAAACTGTGCAGCGGCCATTAGATGAATGGAAAGAAACATCTGTTACAAAACACCAAAAAGTTGAATGACATTCGGAGATTGTTAAACCAAGCCTTCGATACTGGATATAGCTTATAAGGTAGGGAGGGATGTATTTTCTGTTTGTCGAGGTTGACAAAGTCTATTTATTGTGGTGTTGAAAACGCAAACCATGATATTGAAGCGCCTGAAGTCGGTATGCTTTGTTTATTGGTTGTGTGGTGTATTGGCACAGGTGGAAAATTCGTTGCATATATTTGATATAATCATAAATACGGCATCAAAATGTTGAAAATCTGATTTCCCCCTAGCTGATCATTGTCTGCAGCCAGCTCTGATCGTAGTGTAATGAAACAGGCAGGGAGAGGGAGCTTGTCTGCGGTGGTCGGCGAACTCTCAATCTTCTGGCCCGCAGCCCAACTGACAGGCAAACGTTTTGCAAATTAAGAAATCATGTGACTAAACTAAATCAAAATAAACTATACTATGAAACAAAGATAAATGTTATAAAGAATGATAGTAAAAAGCTTTGGGGCACCTTAAATTAAATTAGCGTGAAAAAGGCCAACTCGGCTCCATCATTCATTGAATCAGATGGCTCATTCATCACATAGCCCACTGATTTTGCCAACTACTTTAAAAACCTCTTAAACCTCTTGACGCTAGGGGTCAGAATTCTTTATTTTTTAAAATAACGTTCCCAAGGTAAACGGACAATTTTTCAGGTCCAGATCATAGAATATGCATATAATTTACAGATTGGGATAGAAAACCCTCCAAAGTTTCCAAAACTGTCAAAATATTGTCTGTGAGTATAACAAAACTGATTCTGCAGGTGAAAACCTGAGGAAATCTAACCCGGAAGTGATTTTATATATTTTTTTATCTGTGTTTCCTTGCCCGTCTTTCTTCCATTTAAAGGGGTATCAACCAGATTCCTTTTCCAATGGCTTCCTCAGGCTGTGACCAGGCTTTAGACATAGTTTCAGGCTTTTATTTTGAAAAATGAGCAAGATTTTTTTAAACTAGTCAGGTGTCCTTTGATTAGTTCCTGCGCGCGAGAGGGGTAGCTCTCCATTTTCTTTCTCTCTTTTATTGAATAGGTTACGGTCCGGTTGAAATATTATCGATTATGTTTGTTAAAAACAACCTGAGGATTGATTATAAAAAACATTTGACATGTTTCTACGAACATTACGGATACTTTTTGGAATTTTCGTCGAACGGAACGAGGCTTTGGTTTTCTGAACATAACGCGCAACCCAAATGGTGTTTTTTTGTTATAAAAGTAATATTTATCGAACAAAAATAACATTTATTGTGTAACTGGGAGTCTCGTGAGTGCAAACATCCGAAGATTATCAAAGGTAAGCGATTAATTGTATTGCTTTTCTGACTTTCGTGACCATGCTAATTTGGGGCTAGCTGTTCTAGCATTGAAAAGCTTGGATTGCTTTCGCTGCAAAGCATATTTTCAAAAGCCCTGAAGCAAGGATATGCATATTATTGGTACCATTTGAAAGGAAACACTTTGAAGTTTGTGGAAATGTGAAAGGAATGTAGGAGAATATTACACATTACATCTGGTAAAAGATAATACAAAGAAAAAAACATAAATTTGTTTGTATTTTTTGTACCATCATCTTTGAAATGCAAGAGAAAGGCCATCATGTATTATTCCAGCCCAGTTGCAATTTAGATTTTGGCCACTAGATGGCAGCAGTGTATGTGCAACATTTTAGACTGATTTTTAAAATTATTTAACCGGGTAGGCTAGTTGAGAACAAGTTCTCATTTGCAACTGCGACCTGGCCAAGATAAAGCAAAGCAGATCGACACATACAATAACACAGTTGTATATGGAATAAACAAACATACAATCAATAATACAGTAGAAAAAGTATATATACAGCATGTGCAAATGAGGTAGGATAAGGGAGGTAAGGCAATAAATTGGCCATGGCGGCGAAGTAATTTCAATATAGCAATTAAACACTGGAATGGTAGAATGTGCAGAAGATGAATGTGCAAGTAGAGATACTGGGGTGCAAAGGAGCAAGATAAATAAATACATACAGTATGGGGAGGAGGTAGTTGGATGGGCTATTTACAGATGGGCTATGTACAGGTGCAGTGATCTGTGAGCTGCTCTGACAGCTGGTGCTTAAAGCTAGTGAGGGAGATAAGAGTCTCCAGCTTTAGTGATTTTTGCAGTTCGTTCCAGTCGTTGGCAGCAGAGAACTGGAAGGAGAGGCGGCCAAAGGAAGAATTGGCTTTGGGGGTGATCAGTGAGATATACCTGCTAGAACACGTGCTACGGGTGGGTGCTGCTATGGTGACCAGTGAGCTGAGATAAGGGGGGGGCTTTACCTAGCAAAGACTTGTAGATGACCTGGAGCCAGAGGGTTTGGTGACGAGTATGACGCGAGAGCCAGCCAACGAGAGCGTAGAGGTCCCAGTGGTGGGTAGTATATGGTGCTTTGGTAACAAAACGGATGGCACTGTGATAGACTGCATCTAATTTGTTGAGTAGAGTGTTGGAGGCTATTTTGTAAATGACATCGCCGAAGTCGAGGATTGGTAGGACGATTAGTTTTACGAGGGCATGTTTGGCAGCATGAGTGAAGGATGCTTTGTTGCGAAATGGGAAGCCGATTCTAGATTTAATTTTGGATTGGAGATGTTTAATGTGAGTCTGGAAGGAGAGTTTACAATCTTACCAGACAACTAGGTAATTGTAGTTGTCCACATATTCTAAGTCAGAAACCTCCAGAGTAGCGATGCTAGACGGGCGGGCAGGAGCGGGCAGCGATCGGTTGAAGAGCATGCATTTAGTTTTACTTGCATTAAAGAGCAGTTGGAGGCCACGGAAGGAGAGTTGTATGGCATTGAAGCTCGTCTGGAGGTTAGTTACCACAGTGTCCAAAGAAGGGCCAGAGGTATACAGAATGCTGTTGTCTGCGTAGAGGTGGATCAGAGAATCACCAGGAGCAAGAGCGACATCATTGATGTATACAGAGAAGAGAGTCGGCCCGAGAATTGAACCCTGTGGCACCCCCATAGAGACTGCCAGAGATCCGTACAACAGGCTCTCCGATTTGACACATTGAACTATCAGAGAAGTAGTTGGTGTACCAGGCGAGGCAATCATTTGAGAAACCAAGGCTGTTGAGTCTGCCAATAAGAATGTGGTGATTGACAGAGTCGAAAGCCTTAGCCAGGTCGATGAAGTGGCAGAGTAATGTCTCTTATCGATGGCGGTTATGATATCGTTTAGGACCTTGAGCATGGCTGAGGTGCACCCATGATCAGCTCTGAAACCAGATTGCATAGCGGAGAAGGTACGGTGGGATTCGAAATGGTCGGTGATCTGTTTGTTAACTTGGCTTTCGAAGACCTTAGAAAGGCAGGGTAGGATAGATATAGGTCTGTAACAGTTTGGGTCTAGAGTGTCTCCCCCTTTGAAGAGGGGTTGACCGCGGCAGCTTTCCAATCTATTGGAATCTCAGATGATACGAAAGAGAGGTTGAACAGGCTAGTAATAGGGGTTGCAACAATTTCGTCAGATCATTTTAGAAAGAGAGGGTCCAGATTGTCTAGCCCGGCTGATTTGTAGGGGTCCAGATTTTGCAGCTCTTTCAGAACATCAGCCATCTGGATTTAGGTGAAGGAGAAATAGGGGAGGCTTGGGCGAGTTGCTGTGGGG